>NW_021634969.1:35000-40821 GCF_004799145.2 Neltuma alba | reverse complement strand
TGCCCGGGACCTTGCCCAAGCTTGCCAACCCATACAAGCACCTTGCCGGGACCTTGTCCAAGCTGGCCAAACCGTACAAGAACCTTGCCCACGCATGCAAAACTTGCCCGGACCATGTCCGAGCTTGTAAAACCGTACAAGAACCTTGCCCGGACCTTGCCACAAGCCTCCCAACACTTGCCCGGACCTTGCCAAGCTTGCCAAACCATACAAGCACCTTGCCCGGACCTTGTCCAAGCTTGCCAAACCGTCCAAGAACCTTGCCCACGCATGCCAACACTTGCCCGGACCCTGTCCGAGCTTGCCAAACCGTACAAGCACCTTGCCCACCCATGCCAACACTTGCCAGGACCTTGCCCAAGCTTGCCCAAAACATACAAGCCCCTTGCCCGGACCATGTCCGAGCTTGCCACCGTACAAAGAACCTTGCCCACGCATGCCCACCACTTTCCCGGACCATGTCCGAGCTTGCCAAACCGTACAAGAACCTTGCCCACCCATGCCAACACCTGCCCGGACCTTGTCCGAGCTTGCCAGACCGTACAGGAACCTTGCCCAACGCGTGCCACACACTTGCCCGGACCCTGTCCGAGCATGCCAAACCGTACAGGAACCTTGCCCATGCATGGCAACCCTTGCCCGGACCTTGTCCGAGCTTGCCAAACCGTACAAGCACCTTGCCCACCCATGCCAACACTTGCCCGGACCTTGCCCAAGCTTGCCAACCCATACAAGCACCTTGCCCGGACCTTGTCCAAGCTGGCCAAACCGTACAAGACCTTGCCCAACCCATGCCAACACTTGCCCGGACCCGTGTCCGAGCTTTCCAAACCGTGCCTAAACTTGCCCGTACCGTGTCCGAGCTTGTTAAACCGTACAAGCACCTTGCTCGGACCATGGCCGAGCCTGCCAAACCGTACCCGAACTTGCCCGGACCCTGTCCGGGCTTGCCAAACCATACAAGCACCTTGCCCGGATCTTGTCCGAGTTTGCCCACCGTTGCCACGACCTTGCCCAGGGTCCACGGCATTGCCCAAGCACCTTGATCCTTGCACACGCGCACGCGCAAAGTGCCAACGTGCCAAGTGCTAAGTGCTAGTGCTAGTGCTAGTGCTAAAGAAAGGAATGCTTGTAACGCACCGCTCATGTTTTGCCCAAAATACACAAAGGCTCGCTGCCCAGAACTGTCCAAAGGTGTCCAACAAAGTCTTGGGTAAGTCTGGAACTCTCTAGAAATGTGTGGAGCTTGTTGGGGAAGCTTGGAAGGTTCCAGAACACTATAGATAATTGTAGAGACACCTAACCCCTTGTAAATATCTAGATATTTTTGTAGAGTATTCTAGATACAACATTGTAACCGTTGGATCAAGTAGATCTTAGCCGTCCATTGAGGAGGTGGAGAACTATAAATACCCCCTCCCCCTCATTCATTTCACACACTCAAGAAAGTGAGAGTGTTGTAAGTACTTTGAGAGATCAATACAAAGTTCTTTCTTTGAGTCTCTGTTCCTTCGTGAGTAGGCTGACTAGCAACTTAAGGCAAGAAGTTTGCTAGGCCGCACGGTTCGTTGGAATTACGACCAAGTCCGTGACAGTTGGTATCAGAGCCAAGGTTAGAAGATCGTTGGAACATAGAGGAAGATGGAAGGCGGAAGCGAGACTATCAATATGTCCGAGGGAGTCAAGAAGAAATCTAAATCCCAGAGATCTAGTTCAAGGGAAACCATGGAGGGTTTTGAGACACGGCTAGCCAAGGTGGAGCTTGCAATAGCCGACGGGGAGGAGAAGTTCGAGGAGATGGGGCAAAGCATGGACGAGTTCCGTGAGGAGATGCAAGCCGCCATGAACAAAGTCCTCGCCCAATGTCTCGACAGGATGAAGGCCATGGAAGAGTCTCACAGGGATGAGGTTTCTTCGATTCGTGGGGAACTCGCGAGGGTCTCGCGTAAGTTGGAGAGTGCCGAAGAGGAGCTCATCTTGTGCAAGAAGGCTCTTGCACAAGAAAGTCCGTCAACGTCCGAGGTAAGGACTACATCCTCTAAAGTAGATGTTCCACGACCTAAGGCTTTCAAAGGGACAAGAAATGCGAAGGAACTAGATAATTTTCTATGGAGTATGGAGCAATACTTCCGAGCGAACGTCGTTACCGACGATGCACTTAAGGTTAGCATGGCATGTCTCTACCTCGAGGACACCGCTATGGTATGGTGGAGGAGGAGACAAGGGGACATAGAGAAAGGCACTTGCACCATAGACACTTGGGCTGAATTCAAGGGTGAGCTCAAGAAGCAATTTTATCCTAGCAATGTTGAAGAAGAGGCCAGGGGTAGGCTAAGGCGTCTTCAACACAAGGGAAGCATTCGCGAGTATGTGAAGGAATTCACCGAGGTACTGCTTGAGATCCCTGACTATCCTGATAAAGAAGCTTTCTTTGCCTTTATGGATGGATTGCAACAGTGGGCTAAACTTGAGATCCAGAGACGTGGTGCTCAAGACTTGACCACCGCTATCTCCATTGCCGAGTCCCTTATTGAGTTCAAGAAACCCGAGAAGCCAAAGCTGAAAGATAAGGGCGGCAAGGGAAAAAGTGGGGGAGAGCATCACCGAGGCAGGGAGACCACGGACAAGTCAAAGGGTTCCAAGGAGTACAAAGCTGGAGAAAGGCCATCACTTAAATGCTTCTTTTGTGAAGGACCACATAAAGCCAGGGATTGCCCAAAGAAGGCTAAACTTTCAGCATTGATCGAGGAAAGGGAGGAACGGGAACGAGAAAGGAGAGAAGTAGGATCCCTACAACTCCTCAATGCAATTAAGGCAAAGGTGGAGATGCCCAAGTCCGGAAGGAAGGGACGGTTATTTGTGGAAACCGAGATTGGAGGACACACCGTCAAAGCACTTGTGGACACGGGAGCTTCCAACAACTTCCTTAGAGTGGAAGAGGCTAAAAAGTTGGGCATTCACTACCAAGGAGAACGTGGTTGGCTTAAGGCAGTCAATTCAGACCGAGGGCTACCTTTGGAGTTGCTCGCGATGTCAAGGTAAGCCTGGGCGATTGGAACGGCCTCGTAGACTTCTCCATTGTCACCATGGATGACTATCCAATTGTCTTGGGTATGGAATTCATGGACAAGGTTAAGGCCGTGCCAATCCCCTTTGCCAACACGATGTGCATCTTGGAAGAAGGTAACACCCGACTAGTACCTCTAGAACGGGAAACTCAACTCCGAGAGAAACAGATTTCGGCCATGCAACTCTCCAAAGGCATAAAGAAGAAGCAGCCCACGTATCTAGTTGCTTTGGAAGAAGAAGCAGTAGCCTCGCCAACTAAAAACCTCCCGAGGTGTATTGAGCATGTCCTAGAAGAATTCAAGGACATGATGCCGCCCGAGTTGCCCAAGAGGTTGCCACCAAAGAGAGAGGTGGACCACAAGATAGAGTTGGTGCCTGGTGCCACACCACCTGCGGCAGTGCCTTACCGTATGGCGCCTCCGGAGCTTGAGGAACTTAGGAGGCAATTGAAGGAGTTGGTGGACATGGGATATATCCGTCCATCAAAAGCACCTTATGGAGCCCCGGTATTGTTCCAGAAGAAGCATGATGGGTCACTTCGATTATGCATCGACTACCGGGCGCTTAACAAGATCACGGTGAAGAACAAGTACCCAATCCCACTTATTGCCGATCTCTTTGATCAACTTGGCCAAGCTCGTTGGTTTACCAAGTTGGATCTAAGGTCGGGATATTATCAAGTACGGATAGCCGAGGGAGACGAACCAAAGACAACATGTGTCACGAGGTATGGTTCGTATGAATTTCTTGTGATGCCTTTCGGACTCACAAATGCACCAGCAACATTTTGCACCCTCATGAATCGAGTCCTACAACCGTTCTTGGACAAGTTTGTGGTGGTATACTTGGATGACATTGTCATTTATAGCAAGACGTTGGAGGAGCACGTGAAGCATCTTAGGCAAGTCTTCCAAGTCCTCAGGGAGAACGAGTTGTACGTCAAGAAGGAGAAATGTGCCTTTGCTCAACAGGAAGTAACTTTCTTAGGGCACATTGTCGAGGGGGCAAACTACGGATGGATGAGTCCAAGGTGCGTGCTATACAGGAATGGGAGCCGCCAAGGAAGGTACCCGAACTTCGTTCTTTCCTTGGATTGGCTAACTATTATCGAAAATTCATCAAAGGTTACTCTGCGATAGCCGCTCCCCTCACTGATCTTTTAAAGAAAAACCGAGTATGGGATTGGGATGATAAGTGTCAAGCCGCTTTTGAGGAGCTGAAAGCAGCCGTGATCAAGGAACCGGTGTTGGCCTTGCCTGACCACACCAAACCATACGAGGTACAAACGGATGCTTCGGACTTTGCCTTAGGAGGAGTCCTAATGCAAGAAGGTCATCCGGTGGCTTACGAGAGTCGTAAGCTCAATGATGTAGAACGGCGTTACACAGTCCAAGAGAAGGAGATGACGGCCGTGGTGCATTGCCTGAGAACGTGGAGACATTATTTGCTGGGTACCAAGTTCATTGTGAAAACCGATAATGTCGCCACAAGCTACTTCCTTAAGCAGAAGAAGCTTACACCGAAGCAGGTAAGGTGGCAAGCCTTCTTAGCAGAGTTCGACTTTGTGATGGAGTACAAGCCAGGAAAAGGGAACGTCGTGGCCGACGCATTAAGTAGAAAGGCCGAACTTGCCTCCATCACTAGCCCGAGTTTCCCTTTGGTTGATCGAGTCAAGGAGGGACTAAAGCAAGACCCACAAGCCAAAAGTTTGATGGAATTGGCAAGTCAAGGGAAGACACGCCGGTTTTGGCTTGAGGATGGGGTGCTTATAACCAAAGGAAACCGAGTGTACGTGCCGAAATGGCAAGGCTTAAGGAAGGAGATCATTAAGGAGTGCCATGACTCGAGGTGGGCTGGACATCCCGGAGTTCGACGCACGATGGCACTCATTGAGCGAGCATACTTTTGGCCCCAGATGCGAGATGATGTAGAGCTCTATGTGAAGACTTGTCTTGTGTGTCAGCAAGACAAGGTGGAACAGCGCCCCGTTTCTGGCTTACTAGAGCCACTTCCGATTCCCGAGAGACCATGGGAAAGTATTTCCATGGACTTCATCACTTGTTTGCCGAAGACGGAAGGATGCAGCAACATTATGGTGGTGGTGGACCGGTTTAGCAAGTATGGAGTGTTCATACCAGTCCAAACCAAATTCACTGCAGAAGATGCTGCGAAGTTATTCTTCAAGTTCGTGGTAAAGTATTGGGGCATACCAAAGACTATTGTGAGCGATCGGGACACTCGCTTCACAGGACGATTTTGGATGGAGCTCTTCAAAATTATGGGGTCCGAACTTAACTTTTCCACAAGCTTTCACCCGCAGACCGATGGCCAAACGGAGAGGGTGAACGCTTTACTTGAACTATACTTGAGGCACTACGTAAGTGCCAACCAGAAGGACTGGGTTAAGCTCTTGGACATTGCCCAGTTTTCATACAACTTGCAGAAAAGTGAATCAACTGGGTCAAGTCCGTTCGAGTTAGCAACGGGGCAACAACCGATGACTCCGCACACTTTAGCTGTTGGCTACAAAGGCCCGAGTCCTTCAGCTTTCAAGTTTGCCAAGGGGTGGCATGAAAAATCAGACATGGCGAGGGCGTACTTAGCTAAGGCCGCGAAAAAGATGAAGAAGTGGGCCGACGCTAAGAGGAGGCACTTAGAGTTTGAGGAAGGTGACTTAGTCATGGTGAAGCTCCTTCCTCATCAAAGCCGAAGGTTCGCCAAGGTTCATAAAGGGCTAGTGAGGCGCTATGAA
>NW_021634969.1:15000-25000 GCF_004799145.2 Neltuma alba | reverse complement strand
GGAAAGTTCCGATTGAACACGACGAGCACGTGAGTCCAACCTAGCCCTCGCTTACTGAGCAACCGTGAGGATGCCTTTCCGCTCAGGTTTCGACGGGAAACACACGCTGGGGAGGTCCATGAATCCTTGGTACGCGCCACCATCCATCCCGCTTGCAATCCCACACACTTTTAGGGGCCAATGACGTCGACCCTGGGCACCCTCATGCGAAGGATTCCAACCCCGCTCAAGCCTGGCCAAGCAACAAAAGGCTACATCCGAAGGCTACATCGATTTGGGTTGCTTGTCCGCCGTCGTCGCGAGGGGGGAATACACCGCATGAGGGGCAGTGAATGAGATTCCAAATGGGCCGATGGGGGAGCGCACCAAACGTGCCTCACGAAACGCCCGAGAACATCACCCCTCCACGGTCTTGCTTATTGAGCACCCGGTGGGAAAAAGTCCCTTGGCGGATGCCGTTTCGCAACTTTGTGTCGGGGATCCCTCTCGGAAAGTTCCGATTGACAACGACGAGCACGTGAGTCCAACCTAGCCCTCGCTTACTGAGCAACCGTGAGGATGCCTTTCCGCTCAGGTTTCGACGGGAAGCACACGCTGGGGAGGTCCATGAATCCTTGGTACGCGCCACCATCCATCCCGCTTGCAATCCCACACACTTCCAGGGCCTAGATTTTCCGGATCAATGACTTTCACCCCAAACCGGCGTGTGTACGCACCTCATGCGGAGGATTCCAACCGTGCTCAAGCTTGGCCAAGCAACAAAAGGCTACATCCGAAGGCTACATCGATTGGGTTGCTTGTCCGCCATCGTCGCAGGGCGGGAATCCTACGCATGAGGGGCAATGAATGGGATTTCAAATGGGGGGATGGGGGAACGTACCATCCGAAGGCTACCAAAAGAGGTTTCGAGTGCCTCACAAACACGATAGTCCAACCTAGCCCTTGCTTACTGAGCAACCGCGAGGAAAACGCCCCAACGGATGCCTTTCCGCTCGAGTTTCGACGGGAATAGCGTGCAAGGAAGGCCCAAGAACCCCTAGATACGCTCATCCATCCATCCCATTTGAAATTCCACACATTTTAAGGGTCGCCGGAAAAGTCGCCGGAAAATCTCGCCGGCGGCCGCCGCCGCCGCCGGCACCACCGCCGCCGCCACCGGGGAAGGTGGTCGACGTTTTGGGGAGGGACACCCCATGGACTTGCTCACACCTTGATCTTGTCTATTGGGAGGGGCATACATGTGGTGGTGTGAGCAAGGCCATGGGGAGGGGGGTTGGGGGTGCCCCCCTATATATGCAAAATGAGCCTTTTCCCATGTGCCACGAACAGACATACTTTTTCGTGAGATGACAACCTCCGTTTGAGGGACCTAGAGATCGTATTTTTGCGCGATTTTTTGCAGCATTCCTTGGCATCATATAAGGATGCTTCCTGCCAAGTTTCATAATTTTTTGACAACCATAGAATATTTTTGAAATTTTTTAGTGTTTCACATAGTGCGCGCTCTACGGGCCACCACGGGCGGCGGCACCGGCGGCGGCACCCCCTAACATTTAGGGGGGGTCAAGTAGGAGTGAATAAAACCATCAGGACTCAAATGTAACGAGTGGATTTAATTTTGGTACGGGAGTGAAATTTTTGGACTGTGCTGGAACAGTCCTGGACTGGTCCTGGACAGTCCTGGACTGGTCCTGGACCAGTCCTGGACGTGCCAGGACCAGTCCTGGACGTGCCAGGGCAGTCCTGGACGTGCCAGGACGTGCCAGGACGGTCCAGGACCCGTCCTGGACGTGCCAGGACCAGTCCTGGACGTGCCAGGACGTGCCAGGACCCGTCCTGGACGTGCCAGAACGTGCCTGGACGTGCCAGCACGTCCCAGAACCTTGCCAAACCGTACCAGGACTTGCCCAAACCTTGCCAAACCGTGCCCGGACCTTGCCCAAGCCTCCCAACACTTGCCCGGACCTTGCCCAAGCTTGCCAAACCATACAAGCACCTTGCCCGGACCTTGTCCAAGCTTGCCAAACCGTACAAGAACCTTGCCCACGAGTGCCAACACTTGCCCGGACCTTGCCCAAGCTTGCCAACCCATACAAGCACCTTGCCCGGACCTTGTCCAAGCTTGCCAAACCGTACAAGAACCTTGCCCGCGCATGCCAACACTTGCCCGGACCCTGTCCGAGCTTGTAAAACCGTACAAGAACCTTGCCCGGACCTTGCACAAGCCTCCCAACACTTGCCCGGACCTTGCCCAAGCTTGCCAAACCATACAAGCACCTTGCCCGGACCTTGTCCAAGCTTGCAAAACCGTCCAAGAACCTTGCCCACGCATGCCAACACTTGCCCGGACCCTGTCCGAGCTTGCCAAACCGTACAAGCACCTTGCCCACCCATGCCAACACTTGCCCGGACCTTGCCCAAGCTTGCCAACCCATACAAGCACCTTGCCCGGACCTTGTCCAAGCTGGCCAAACCGTACAAGAACCTTGCCCACGCATGCCAACACTTGCCCGGACCCTGTCCGAGCTTGTAAAACCGTACAAGAACCTTGCCCGGACCTTGCACAAGCCTCCCAACACTTGCCCGGACCTTGCCCAAGCTTGCCAAACCATACAAGCACCTTGCCCGGACCTTGTCCAAGCTTGCCAAACCGTCCAAGAACCTTGCCCACGCATGCCAACACTTGCCCGGACCCTGTCCGAGCTTGCCAAACCGTACAAGCACCTTGCCCACCCATGCCAACACTTGCCAGGACCTTGCCCAAGCTTGCCAAACCATACAAGCACCTTGCCCGGACCATGTCCGAGCTTGCCAACCCGTACAAGCACCTTGCCCACGCATGCCAACACTTTCCCGGACCATGTCCGAGCTTGCCAAACCGTACAAGCACCTTGCCCACCCATGCCAACACTTGCCAGGACCTTGCCCAAGCTTGCCAAACCATACAAGCACCTTGCCCGGACCATGTCCGAGCTTGCCAACCGTACAAGAACCTTGCCCACGCATGCCAACACTTGCCCGGACCCTGTCCGAGCTTGCCAAACCGTACAAGCACCTTGCCCACCCATGCCAACACTTGCCAGGACCTTGCCCAAGCTTGCCAAACCATACAAGCACCTTGCCCGGACCATGTCCGAGCTTGCCAACCCGTACAAGCACCTTGCCCACGCATGCCAACACTTTCCCGGACCATGTCCGAGCTTGCCAAACCGTACAAGAACCTTGCCCACCCATGCCAACACCTGCCCGGACCTTGTCCGAGCTTGCCAGACCGTACAGGAACCTTGCCCACGCGTGCCACACACTTGCCCGGACCCTGTCCGAGCATGCCAAACCGTACAGGAACCTTGCCCATGCATGGCAACCCTTGCCCGGACCTTGTCCGAGCTTGCCAAACCGTACAAGCACCTTGCCCACCCATGCCAACACTTGCCCGGACCTTGCCCAAGCTTGCCAACCCATACAAGCACCTTGCCCGGACCTTGTCCAAGCTGGCCAAACCGTACAAGAACCTTGCCCACCCATGCCAACACTTGCCCGGACCGTGTCCGAGCTTTCCAAACCGTGCCTAAACTTGCCCGTACCGTGTCCGAGCTTGTTAAACCGTACAAGCACCTTGCTCGGACCATGGCCGAGCCTGCCAAACCGTACCCGAACTTGCCCGGACCCTGTCCGGGCTTGCCAAACCATACAAGCACCTTGCCCGGATCTTGTCCGAGCTTTGCCCACCGTTGCCACGACCTTGCCCAAGGGTCCACGCGCATTGCCCAAGCACCTTGATCCTTGCACACGCGCACGCGCAACGTGCCAACGTGCCAAGTGCTAAGTGCTAGTGCTAGTGCTAGTGCTAAAGTAAAGGAATGCTGTAACGCACCGCTCATGTTTTGCCCAAAATACACAAAGGCTCGCTGCCCAGAACTGTCCAAAGGTGTCCAACAAAGTCTTGGGTAAGTCTGGAACTCTCTAGAAATGTGTGGAGCTTGTTGGGGAAGCTTGGAAGGTTCCAGAACACTATAGATAATTGTAGAGACACCTAACCCCTTTGTAAATATCTAGATATTTTTGTAGAGTATTCTAGATACAACATTGTAACCGTTGGATCAAGTAGATCTTAGCCGTCCATTGAGGAGGTGGAGAACTATAAATACCCCCTCCCCCTCATTCATTTCACACACTCAAGAAAGTGAGAGTGTTGTAAGTACTTTGAGAGATCAATACAAAGTTCTTTCTTTGAGTCTCTTGTTCCTTCGTGAGTAGGCTGACTAGCAACTTAAGGCAAGAAGTTTGCTAGGCCGCACGGTTCGTTGGAATTGCGACCAAGTCCGTGACAGTTGGTATCAGAGCCTGGTTAGAAGATCGTTGGAACATAGAGGAAGATGGAAGGCGGAAGCGAGACTATCAATATGTCTGAGGGAGTCAAGAAGAAATCTAAATCCCAGAGATCTAGTTCAAGGGACACCATGGAGGGTTTTGAGACACGGCTAGCCAAGGTGGAGCTTGCAATAGCCGACGGGGAGGAGAAGTTCGAGGAGATGGGGCAAAGCATGGACGAGTTCCGTGAGGAGATGCAAGCCGCCATGAACAAAGTCCTCGCCCAATGTCTCGACAGGATGAAGGCCATGGAAGAGTCTCACAGGGATGAGGTTTCTTCGATTCGTGGGGAACTCGCGAGGGTCTCGCGTAAGTTGGAGAGTGCCGAAGAGGAGCTCATCTTGTGCAAGAAGGCTCTTGCACAAGAAAGTCCGTCAACGTCCGAGGTAAGGACTACATCCTCTAAAGTAGATGTTCCACGACCTAAGGCTTTCAAAGGGACAAGAAATGCGAAGGAACTAGATAATTTTCTATGGAGTATGGAGCAATACTTCCGAGCGAACGTCGTTACCGACGATGCACTTAAGGTTAGCATGGCATGTCTCTACCTCGAGGACACCGCTATGGTATGGTGGAGGAGGAGACAAGGGGACATAGAGAAAGGCACTTGCACCATAGACACTTGGGCTGAATTCAAGGGTGAGCTCAAGAAGCAATTTTATCCTAGCAATGTGGAAGAAGAGGCCAGGGGTAGGCTAAGGCGTCTTCAACACAAGGGAAGCATTCGCGAGTATGTGAAGGAATTCACCGAGGTACTGCTTGAGATCCCTGACTATCCTGATAAAGAAGCTTTCTTTGCCTTTATGGATGGATTGCAACAGTGGGCTAAACTTGAGATCCAGAGACGTGGTGCTCAAGACTTGACCACCGCTATCTCCATTGCCGAGTCCCTTATTGAGTTCAAGAAACCCGAGAAGCCAAAGCTGAAAGATAAGGGCGGCAAGGGAAAAAGTGGGGGAGAGCATCACCGAGGCAGGGAGACCACGGACAAGTCAAAGGGTTCCAAGGAGTACAAAGCTGGAGAAAGGCCATCACTTAAATGCTTCTTTTGTGAAGGACCACATAAAGCCAGGGATTGCCCAAAGAAGGCTAAACTTTCAGCATTGATCGAGGAAAGGGAGGAACGGGAACGAGAAGAGGAGAAAGTAGGATCCCTACAACTCCTCAATGCAATTAAGGCAAAGGTGGAGATGCCCAAGTCCGGAAGGAAGGGACGGTTATTTGTGGAAACCGAGATTGGAGGACATACCGTCAAAGCACTTGTGGACACGGGAGCTTCCAATAACTTCCTTAGAGTGGAAGAGGCTAAAAAGTTGGGCATTCACTACCAAGGAGAACGTGGTTGGCTTAAGGCAGTCAATTCAGAACCGAGGGCTACCTTTGGAGTTGCTCGCGATGTCAAGGTAAGCCTGGGCGATTGGAACGGCCTCGTAGACTTCTCCATTGTCACCATGGATGACTATCCAATTGTCTTGGGTATGGAATTCATGGACAAGGTTAAGGCCGTGCCAATCCCCTTTGCCAACACGATGTGCATCTTGGAAGAAGGTAACACCCGACTAGTACCTCTAGAACGGGAAACTCAACTCCGAGAGAAACAGATTTCGGCCATGCAACTCTCCAAAGGCATAAAGAAGAAGCAGCCCACGTATCTAGTTGCTTTGGAAGAAGAAGCAGTAGCCTCGCCAACTAAAAACCTCCCGAGGTGTATTGAGCATGTCCTAGAAGAATTCAAGGACATGATGCCGCCCGAGTTGCCCAAGAGGTTGCCACCAAAGAGAGAGGTGGACCACAAGATAGAGTTGGTGCCTGGTGCCACACCACCTGCGGCAGTGCCTTACCGTATGGCGCCTCCGGAGCTTGAGGAACTTAGGAGGCAATTGAAGGAGTTGGTGGACATGGGATATATCCGTCCATCAAAAGCACCTTATGGAGCCCCGGTATTGTTCCAGAAGAAGCATGATGGGTCACTTCGATTATGCATCGACTACCGGGCGCTTAACAAGATCACGGTGAAGAACAAGTACCCAATCCCACTTATTGCCGATCTCTTTGATCAACTTGGCCAAGCTCGTTGGTTTACCAAGTTGGATCTAAGGTCGGGATATTATCAAGTACGGATAGCCGAGGGAGACGAACCAAAGACAACATGTGTCACGAGGTATGGTTCGTATGAATTTCTTGTGATGCCTTTCGGACTCACAAATGCACCAGCAACATTTTGCACCCTCATGAATCGAGTCCTACAACCGTTCTTGGACAAGTTTGTGGTGGTATACTTGGATGACATTGTCATTTATAGCAAGACGCTGGAGGAGCACGTGAAGCATCTGAGGCAAGTCTTCCAAGTCCTCAGGGAGAACGAGTTGTACGTCAAGAAGGAGAAATGTGCCTTTGCTCAACAGGAAGTAACTTTCTTAGGGCACATTGTCGAAGGGGGCAAACTACGGATGGATGAGTCCAAGGTGCGTGCTATACAGGAATGGGAGCCGCCAAGGAAGGTACCCGAACTTCGTTCTTTCCTTGGATTGGCTAACTATTATCGAAAATTCATCAAAGGTTACTCTGCGATAGCCGCTCCCCTCACTGATCTTTTAAAGAAAAACCGAGTATGGGATTGGGATGATAAGTGTCAAGCCGCTTTTGAGGAGCTGAAAGCAGCCGTGATCAAGGAACCGGTGTTGGCCTTGCCTGACCACACCAAACCATACGAGGTACAAACGGATGCTTCGGACTTTGCCTTAGGAGGAGTCCTAATGCAAGAAGGTCATCCGGTGGCTTACGAGAGTCGTAAGCTCAATGATGTAGAACGGCGTTACACAGTCCAAGAGAAGGAGATGACGGCCGTGGTGCATTGCCTGAGAACGTGGAGACATTATTTGCTGGGTACCAAGTTCATTGTGAAAACCGATAATGTCGCCACAAGCTACTTCCTTAAGCAGAAGAAGCTTACACCGAAGCAGGTAAGGTGGCAAGCCTTCTTAGCAGAGTTCGACTTTGTGATGGAGTACAAGCCAGGAAAAGGGAACGTCGTGGCCGACGCATTAAGTAGAAAGGCCGAACTTGCCTCCATCACTAGCCCGAGTTTCCCTTTGGTTGATCGAGTCAAGGAGGGACTAAAGCAAGACCCACAAGCCAAAAGTTTGATGGAATTGGCAAGTCAAGGGAAGACACGCCGGTTTTGGCTTGAGGATGGGGTGCTCATAACCAAAGGAAACCGAGTGTACGTGCCGAAATGGCAAGGCTTAAGGAAGGAGATCATTAAGGAGTGCCATGACTCGAGGTGGGCTGGACATCCCGGAGTTCGACGCACGATGGCACTCATTGAGCGAGCATACTTTTGGCCCCAGATGCGAGATGATGTAGAGCTCTATGTGAAGACTTGTCTTGTGTGTCAGCAAGACAAGGTGGAACAGCGCCCCGTTTCTGGCTTACTAGAGCCACTTCCGATTCCCGAGAGACCATGGGAAAGTATTTCCATGGACTTCATCACTTGTTTGCCGAAGACGGAAGGATGCAGCAACACTATGGTGGTGGTGGACCGGTTTAGCAAGTATGGAGTGTTCATACCAGTCCAAACCAAATTCACTGCAGAAGATGCTGCGAAGTTATTCTTCAAGTTCGTGGTAAAGTATTGGGGCATACCAAAGACTATTGTGAGCGATCGGGACACTCGCTTCACAGGACGATTTTGGATGGAGCTCTTCAAAATTATGGGGTCCGAACTTAACTTTTCCACAAGCTTTCACCCGCAGACCGATGGCCAAACGGAGAGGGTGAACGCTTTACTTGAACTATACTTGAGGCACTACGTAAGTGCCAACCAGAAGGACTGGGTTAAGCTCTTGGACATTGCCCAGTTTTCATACAACTTGCAGAAAAGTGAATCAACTGGGTCAAGTCCGTTCGAGTTAGCCACGGGGCAACAACCGATGACTCCGCACACTTTAGCTGTTGGCTACAAAGGCCCGAGTCCTTCAGCTTTCAAGTTTGCCAAGGGGTGGCATGAAAAATCAGACATGGCGAGGGCGTACTTAGCTAAGGCCGCGAAAAAGATGAAGAAGTGGGCCGACGCTAAGAGGAGGCACTTAGAGTTTGAGGAAGGTGACTTAGTCATGGTGAAGCTCCTTCCTCATCAAAGCCGAAGGTTCGCCAAGGTTCATAAAGGGCTAGTGAGGCGCTATGAAGGACCGTTTCCTATAGAGAAACGCATCGGTAAGCTAGCCTATCGCTTGACTCTACCTTCACACTTGGAGATGCATCCTGGTTTTCACGTAAGTCTACTGAAGCCATACAACAAAGACAAGGATGAACCAAGTAGAGGTGAGTCTAGAAGGGCCCCTACAGCAATTACTACGGTGCCAGAACGGGAAGTTGAGGAAATCCTCGCGCACCGAGTAATACCGAGACGGGGGAGTCATCCGAGCTACATTGAATACTTTGTTAAATGGAAAGGATCTCCCGATAGTGAAGCAAGTTGGGAACACGAGCTGGCTTTATGGGACTACAAGGAGAAGATTGAGGCATACAAGAGGGATGCGCCGAGGACGTCGCCACATTAAGTGGGGGAGAATGTAACGCACCGCTCATGTTTTGCCCAAAATACACAAAGGCTCGCTGCCCAGAACTGTCCAAAGGTGTCCAACAAAGTCTTGGGTAAGTCTGGAACTCTCTAGAAATGTGTGGAGCTTGTTGGGGAAGCTTGGAAGGTTCCAGAACACTATAGATAATTGTAGAGACACCTAACCCCTTTGTAAATATCTAGATATTTTTGTAGAGTATTCTAGATACAACATTGTAACCGTTGGATCAAGTAGATCTTAGCCGTCCATTGAGGAGGTGGAGAACTATAAATACCCCCTCCCCCTCATTCATTTCACACACTCAAGAAAGTGAGAGTGTTGTAAGTACTTTGAGAGATCAATACAAAGTTCTTTCTTTGAGTCTCTTGTTCCTTCGTGAGTAGGCTGACTAGCAACTTAAGGCAAGAAGTTTGCTAGGCCGCACGGTTCGTTGGAATTGCGACCAAGTCCGTGACAATGCGCGCGAGGGGTTACCCCCTATAGTAGCTTTCTGGGAAAATTTCCGAGTGCCACGAACGGACATACTATTCATGGCTAACCTCACCCACGTTTTTCCAAATTCCACCCCCCGAAAATCAGGGTGGCCTCACATGGCCTTGCCACGACCTTGCCCGGACCTGCCCGGACTTGCTCCAACCTTGCCCGGACCGTGCCGGGACTTGCCCGCGCTTGCTCCAACCTTGCCCGGACCGTGCCGGGACTTGCCCACCCCTTGAGGGGTGCCCCCCTATAGTAGCTTTCTGGGAAAATTTCCGAGTGCCACGAACGGACATACTATTCATGGCTAACCTCACCCACGTTTTTCCAAATTCCACCCCCCGAAAATCAGGGTGGCCTCACATGGCCTTGCCACGACCTTGCCCGGACCTGCCCGGACTTGCTCCAACCTTTGCCCGGACCGTGCCGGGACTTGCCCGCGCTTGCTCCAACCTTGCCCGGACCGTGCCGGGACTTGCCCACCCCTTGAGGGGTGCCCCCCTATAGTAGCTTTCTGGGAAAATTTCCGAGTGCCACGAACGGACATACTATTCATGGCTAACCTCACC
>NW_021634969.1:0-5000 GCF_004799145.2 Neltuma alba | reverse complement strand
AACTTTGTGTCGGGGATCCCTCTCGGAAAGTTCCGATTGAACACGACGAGCACGTGAGTCCAACCTAGCCCTCGCTTACTGAGCAACCGTGAGGATGCCTTTCCGCTCAGGTTTCGACGGGAAACACACGCTGGGGAGGTCCATGAATCCTTGGTACGCGCCACCATCCATCCCGCTTGCAATCCCACACACTTTTAGGGGCCAATGACGTCGACCCTGGGCACCTCATGCGAAGGATTCCAACCCCGCTCAAGCCTGGCCAAGCAACAAAAGGCTACATCCGAAGGCTACATCGATTTGGGTTGCTTGTCCGCCGTCGTCGCGAGGGGGGAATACACCGCATGAGGGGCAGTGAATGAGATTCCAAATGGGCCGATGGGGGAGCGCACCAAACGTGCCGCACGAAACGCCCGAGAACATCACCCCTCCACGGTCTTGCTTATTGAGCACCCGGTGGGAAAAAGTCCCTTGGCGGATGCCGTTTCGCAACTTTGTGTCGGGGATCCCTCTCGGAAAGTTCCGATTGAACACGACGAGCACGTGAGTCCAACCTAGCCCTCGCTTACTGAGCAACCGTGAGGATGCCTTTCCGCTCAGGTTTCGACGGGAAACACACGCTGGGGAGGTCCATGAATCCTTGGTACGCGCCACCATCCATCCCGCTTGCAATCCCACACACTTTTAGGGGCCAATGACGTCGACCCTGGGCACCCTCATGCGAAGGATTCCAACCCCGCTCAAGCCTGGCCAAGCAACAAAAGGCTACATCCGAAGGCTACATCGATTTGGGTTGCTTGTCCGCCGTCGTCGCGAGGGGGGAATACACCGCATGAGGGGCAGTGAATGAGATTCCAAATGGGCCGATGGGGGAGCGCACCAAACGTGCCTCACGAAACGCCCGAGAACATCACCCCTCCACGGTCTTGCTTATTGAGCACCCGGTGGGAAAAAGTCCCTTGGCGGATGCCGTTTCGCAACTTTGTGTCGGGGATCCCTCTCGGAAAGTTCCGATTGAACACGACGAGCACGTGAGTCCAACCTAGCCCTCGCTTACTGAGCAACCGTGAGGATGCCTTTCCGCTCAGGTTTCGACGGGAAACACACGCTGGGGAGGTCCATGAATCCTTGGTACGCGCCACCATCCATCCCGCTTGCAATCCCACACACTTCCAGGGCCTAGATTTTCCGGATCAATGACTTTCACCCCAAACCGGCGTGTACGCACCTCATGCGGAGGATTCCAACCGTGCTCAAGCTTGGCCAAGCAACAAAAGGCTACATCCGAAGGCTACATCGATTGGGTTGCTTGTCCGCCATCGTCGCAGGGCGGGAATCCTACGCATGAGGGGCAATGAATGGGATTTCAAATGGGGGGATGGGGGAACGTACCATCCGAAGGCTACCAAAAGAGGTTTCGAGTGCCTCACAAACACGATAGTCCAACCTAGCCCTTGCTTACTGAGCAACCGCGAGGAAAACGCCCCAACGGATGCCTTTCCGCTCGAGTTTCGACGGGAATAGCGTGCAAGGAAGGCCCAAGAACCCCTAGATACGCTCATCCATCCATCCCATTTGAAATTCCACACATTTTAAGGGTCGCCGGAAAAGTCGCCGGAAAATCTCGCCGGCGGCCGCCGCCGCCGCCGGCACCACCGCCGCCGCCACCGGGGAAGGTGGTCGACGTTTTGGGGAGGGACACCCCATGGACTTGCTCACACCTTGATCTTGTCTATTGGGAGGGGCATACATGTGGTGGTGTGAGCAAGGCCATGGGGAGGGGGTTGGGGGTGCCCCCCTATATATGCAAAATGAGCCTTTTCCCATGTGCCACGAACAGACATACTTTTTCGTGAGATGACAACCTCCGTTTGAGGGACCTAGAGATCGTATTTTTGCGCGATTTTTTGCAGCATTCCTTGGCATCATATAAGGATGCTTCCTGCCAAGTTTCATAATTTTTGACAACCATAGAATATTTTTGAAATTTTTTAGTGTTTCACATAGTGCGCGCTCTACGGGCCACCACGGGCGGCGGCACCGGCGGCGGCACCCCCTAACATTTAGGGGGGGTCAAGTAGGAGTGAATAAAACCATCAGGACTCAAATGTAACGAGTGGATTTAATTTTGGTACGGGAGTGAAATTTTTGGACTGTGCTGGAACAGTCCTGGACTGGTCCTGGACAGTCCTGGACTGGTCCTGGACCAGTCCTGGACGTGCCAGGACCAGTCCTGGACGTGCCAGGACCAGTCCTGGACGTGCCAGGGCAGTCCTGGACGTGCCAGGACGTGCCAGGACGGTCCAGGACCAGTCCTGGACGTGCCAGGACGTGCCAGGACCCGTCCTGGACGTGCCAGAACGTGCCTGGACGTGCCAGCACGTCCCAGAACCTTGCCAAACCGTACCAGGACTTGCCCAAACCTTGCCAAACCGTGCCCGGACCTTGCCCAAGCCTCCCAACACTTGCCCGGACCTTGCCCAAGCTTGCCAAACCATACAAGCACCTTGCCCGGACCTTGTCCAAGCTTGCCAAACCGTACAAGAACCTTGCCCACGCGTGCCAACACTTGCCCGGACCTTGCCCAAGCTTGCCAACCCATACAAGCACCTTGCCCGGACCTTGTCCAAGCTTGCCAAACCGTACAAGAACCTTGCCCACGCATGCCAACACTTGCCCGGACCCTGTCCGAGCTTGTAAAACAGTACAAGAACCTTGCCCGGACCTTGCACAAGCCTCCCAACACTTGCCCGGACCTTGCCCAAGCTTGCCAAACCATACAAGCACCTTGCCCGGACCTTGTCCAAGCTTGCCAAACCGTCCAAGAACCTTGCCCACGCATGCCAACACTTGCCCGGACCCTGTCCGAGCTTGCCAAACCGTACAAGCACCTTGCCCACCCATGCCAACACTTGCCCGGACCTTGCCCAAGCTTGCCAAACCATACAAGCACCTTGCCCGGACCATGTCCGAGCTTGCCAACCCGTACAAGAACCTTGCCCACCCATACCAACACTGCCCGGACCATGTCCGACCTTGCCAAACCATACAAGCACCTTGCCCGGACCTTGCCCAAGCTTGCCAAACCGTACAAGCACCTTGCCCACGCATGCCAACACTTACCCGGACCATGTCCGAGCTTGCCAAACCGTACAAGAACCTTGCCCACCCATGCCAACACCTGCCCGGACCTTGTCCGAGCTTGCCAAACCGTACGGGAACCTTGCCCACGCGTGCCACACACTTGCCCGGACCCTGTCCGAGCATGCCAAACCGTACAGGAACCTTGCCCATGCATGGCAACCCTTGCCCGGACCTTGTCCGAGCTTGCCAAACCGTACAGGAACCTTGCCCACCCATGCCAACACTTGCCCGGACCGTGTCCGAGCTTTCCAAACCGTGCCTAAACTTGCCCGGACCGTGTCCGAGCTTGTTAAACCGTACAAGCACCTTGCTCGGACCATGTCCGGGCTTGCCAAACCGTACCCGAACTTGCCCGGACCCTGTCCGGGCTTGCCAAACCATACAAGCACCTTGCCCGGATCTTGTCCGAGCTTTGCCCACCGTTGCCACGACCTTGCCCAAGGGTCCACGCGCATTGCCCGAAGCACCTTGATCCTTGCACACGCGCACGCGCAACGTGCCAACGTGCCAAGTGCTAAGTGCTAGTGCTAGTGCTAGTGCTAAAGTAAAGGAATGCGCGCGAGGGGTTACCCCCTATAGTAGCTTTCTGGGAAAATTTCCGAGTGCCACGAACGGACATACTATTCATGGCTAACCTCACCCACGTTTTTCCAAATTCCACCCCCGAAAATCAGGGTGGCCTCACATGGCCTTGCCACGACCTTGCCCGGACTTGCTCCAACCTTGCCCGGACCGTGCCGGGACTTGCCCGCGCTTGCTCCAACCTTGCCCGGACCGTGCCGGGACTTGCCCACCCCTTGAGGGGTGCCCCCCTATAGTAGCTTTCTGGGAAAATTTCCGAGTGCCACGAACGGACATACTATTCATGGCTAACCTCACCCACGTTTTTCCAAATTCCACCCCCCGAAAATCAGGGTGGCCTCACATGGCCTTGCCACGACCTTGCCCGGACTTGCTCCAACCTTGCCCGGACCGTGCCGGGACTTGCCCGCGCTTGCTCCAACCTTGCCCGGACCGTGCCGGGACTTGCCCACCCCTTGAGGGGTGCCCCCTATAGTAGCTTTCTGGGAAAATTTCCGAGTGCCACGAACGGACATACTATTCATGGCTAACCTCACCCACGTTTTCCAAATTCCACCCCCCGAAAATCAGGGTGGCCTCACATGGCCTTGCCACGGCCTTGCCCGGACCTGCCCGGACTTGCTCAACCTTAGCCCGGACCGTGCCGGGACTGCCCGCGCTTGCTCCAACTTGCCCGGACCGTGCCGGGGCTTGCCCACCCCTTGAGGTGTCCCCCCATAGCAGACTTCACGAAAATTTCCAAGTCCCACGGACGGGGATGCTATTTCGTGGCCAACCTCACGCATGTTTTCTAAATTCCACCTCACGAAAATCAGGTGGACGTGCAGGACCTCCAAGGACTTTACCCGGACCGAGCCTTGCCCGGACTTGCGCCGACCCAGCCCGGACCGTGCCAGGACTTTGCCCACACTTGCTCCGACCTTTGCCCAGACAATGCAGAGACCTCCCCAGGACTTTGCTCGGACCTCATCCTGGAGCTTTCCCAGACTTGGCATAATCTCTGGGCCCTTGACGCCAGACCTTCCCAGGACTCGCCCGGCGAGGAGGCTGTGGTCGGAGCTTTCCCCAGACTTAGCAAAATTTCCGAGTCCTCTAGTCAGAAAGTATAACCTCGTGGCCGATTCGCTGATTTGGGAGAATGATGGGACGGAATGTGGGGGGGGGGACGAATCGGAGCGACTTGGGCTGAATCTCAGTGGATCGTGGCAGCAAGGCCACTCTGCCACTTACAATACCCAGTCGATTATTTAAGTCGTCTGCAAAGGATTCTACCCGCC
>NW_021634968.1:0-28693 GCF_004799145.2 Neltuma alba | reverse complement strand
GTGTGGAATTTCAAATGGGATCGATGGATGAGCGTATCTAGGGGTTCTTGGCCTTCCTTGCACGCTATTCCTGTCGAAACTCGAGCGGAAAGGCATCCGTTCGGGCGGGGCTTTTTCCTCGCGGTTGCTCAGTAAGCAAGGGCTAGGTTGGACTATCGTGTTTGTGAGGCACTCGAAACCTCTTTTGGTAGCCTTCGGATGGTACGTTCCCCCATCCCCCCATTTGAAATCCCATTCATTGCCCCTCATGCGTAGGTTTTGGCAAGCTCGGACATGGTCCGGGCAAGGTGCTTGTATGGTTTGCAAGCTCGGACAAGGTCCGGGCAGGTGTTGGCATGGGTGGGCAGGTTCTTGTACGGGTTGGCAAGCTCGGACATGGTCCGGGCAAGGTGCTTGTATGGTTTGGCAAGCTTGGGCAAGGTCCGGGCACGTGTTGGCATGGTTGGGCAAGGTGCTTGTACGGTTTGGCAAGCTCGGACAGGGTCCGGGCAAGTATTGGCACGCGTGGCCAAGGTTCTTGGACGGTTTGACAAGCTCGGACAAGGTTGGGCAAGGTCCATTGTATGGTTGGCAAGCTTAGGCAAGGTCCGGGCATGGGTTGGCACGCGTGGGCAAGGTTCTTGTACGGTTTTGGCAAGCTGGGACAGGGTCCGGGCAAGGGTGTATTGGTTTGGCAAGCTTGGGCAAGGTCCGGGCAAGTGTTGGCACGCGTGGGCAAGGTTCTTGTACGGTTTGGCAAGCTTGGACAAGGTCCGGGCAAGGTGCTTGTATGATTTGGCAAGCTTGGGCAAGGTCCGGGCAAGTGTTGGGAGGCTTGGGCAAGGTCCGGGCACGGTTTAGCAAGGTTTGGGTAAGTCCTGGTACGGTTTGGCAAGGTTCTGGGACGTGCTGGCACGTCCAGGCACGTCCTGGCACGTCCAGGACTGCCCTGGCACGTCCAGGACTGGTCCTGGCACGTCCAGGACTGGTCCTGGCACGTCCAGGACTGGTCCAGGACCAGTCCAGGACTGTTCCAGCACAGTCCAAAAATTTCACTCCCGTACCAAAATTAAATTCACTCGTTACATTTGAGTCCTGATGGTTTTATTCACTCCTACTTGACCCCCCTAAATGTTAGGGGGTGCCGCTGGCGGTGCCGCCGCCCGTGGTGGCCCGTAGAGCGGCACTATGTGAAACACTAAAAAATTTCAAAAATATTCTATGGCTGTCAAAAAATTATGAAACTTGGCAGGAAGCATCCTTATATGATGCCAAGGAATGCTGCAAAAAATCGCGTAAAAATACGATCTCTAGGTCCCTCAAACGGAGGTTGTCATCTCACGAAAAAGTATGTCTGTTCGTGGCACATGGGAAAAGGCTCATTTTGCATATATAGGGGGGCACCCCCAACCCCCCTCCCCATGGCCTTGCTCACACTACCGCATGTATGCCCCTCCCAATAGACAAGATCAAGGTGTGAGCAAGTCCATGGGGTGTCCCTCCCCAAAACGTCGACCACCTTCCCCGGTGGCGGCGACGGTGGTGCCGGCGGCGGCGGCGTCCGCGGCGAGATTTTCCGGTGACTTTTCCGGCGACCCTTAAATGTGTGGAATTTCAAATGGGATCGATGGATGAGCGTATCTAGGGGTTCTTGGGCCTTCCTTGCACGCTATTCCTGTCGAAACTCGAGCGGAAAGGCATCCGTTGGGGCGTTTTCCTCGCGGTTGCTCAGTAAGCAAGGGCTAGGTTGGACTATCGTGTTTGTGAGGCACTCGAAACCTCTTTTGGTAGCCTTCGGATGGTACGTTCCCCCATCCCCCCATTTGAAATCCCATTCATTGCCCCTCATGCGTAGGTTTGGCAAGCTCGGACATGGTCCGGGCAAGGTGCTTGTATGGTTTGGCAAGCTCGGACAAGGTCCGGGTAGGTGTTGGCATGGGTGGGCAAGGTGCTTGTACGGTTTGGCAAGCTCGGACAGGGTCCGGGCAAGTATTGGCATGCGTGGGCAAGGTTCTTGGACGGTTTGGCAAGCTCGGACATGGTCCGGGCAAGGTGCTTGTATGGTTTGGCAAGCTTGGGCAAGGTCCGGGCAATTGTTGGCATGGGTGGGCAAGGTGCTTGTACGGTTTGGCAAGCTCGGACATGGTCCGGGCAAGTGTTGGCATGGGTGGGCAAGGTTCTTGTACGGTTTGGCAAGCTCGGACATGGTCCGGCAAAGTGTTGGCATGCGTGGGCAAGGTGCCTGTATGGTTTGGCAAGCTTGGGCAAGGTCCGGGCAAGTGTGGGCACGCGTGGGCAAGGTTCTTGTAGGGTTTGGCAAGCTTGGGCAAGGTCCGGGCAAGTGTCGGCACGCGTGGGCAAGGTTCTTGTACGGTTTGGCAAGCTTGGACAAGGTCCGGGCAAGGTGCTTGTATGATTTGGCAAGCTTGGGCAAGGTCCGGGCAAGTGTTGGGAGGCTTGGGCAAGGTCCGGGCACGGTTTGGCATGGTTTGGGTAAGTCCTGGTACGGTTTGGCAAGGTTCTGGGACGTGCTGGCACGTTCTGGCACGTCCAGGACTGCCCTGGTACGTCAAGGACTGGTCCTGGCACGTCCAGGACTGGTCCTGGCACGTCCAGGACTGGTCCAGCACAGTCCGAAAATTTCACTCCCGTACCAAAATTAAATTCACTCGTAACATTTGAGTCCTGATGGTTTTATTCACTCCTACTTGACCCCCCCTAAATGTTAGGGGGTGCCGCTGCCGGTGCCGCCGCCCGTGGTGGCCCGTAGAGCGCGCACTATGTGAAACACTAAAAAATTTCAAAAATATTCTATGGCTGTCAAAAAATTATGAAACTTGGCAGGAAGCATCCTTATATGATGCCAAGGAATGCTGCAAAAAATCGCGTAAAAATACGATCTCTAGGTCCCTCAAACGGAGGTTGTCATCTCACGAAAAAGTATGTCTGTTCGTGGCACATGGGAAAAGGCTCATTTTGCATATATAGGGGGGCACCCCCAACCCCCCTCCCCATGGCCTTGCTCACACTACCACATGTATGCCCCTCCCAATAGACAAGATCAAGGTGTGAGCAAGTCCATGGGGTGTCCCTCACCAAAACGTCGACCACCTTCCCCGGTGGCGGCGACGGTGGTGCCGGCAGCGGCGGCGGCCGCCGGCGAAATTTTCCGGCGACTTTTCCGGGGACCCTTAAAATGTGTGGAATTTCAAATGGGATCGATGGATGAGCGTATCTAGGGGTTCTTGGGCCTTCCTTGCACGCTATTCCTGTCGAAACTCGAGCGGAAAGGCATCCGTTGGGGCGTTTTCCTCGCGGTTGCTCAGTAAGCAAGGGCTAGGTTGGACTATCGTGTTTGTGAGGCACTCGAAACCTCTTTTGGTAGCCTTCGGATGGTACGTTCCCCCATCCCCCCATTTGAAATCCCATTCATTGCCCCTCATGCGTAGGTTTGGCAAGCTCGGACAAGGTCCGGGCAGGTGTTGGCATGGGTGGGCAAGGTTCTTGTACGGGTTGGCAAGCTCGGACATGGTCCCGGCAAGGTGCTTGTATGGTTTGGCAAGCTGGGCATGGTCCGGGCACGTGTTGGCATGGGTGGGCAAGGTGCTTGTACGGTTTGGCAAGCTCGGACAGGGTCCGGGCAAGTATTGGCACGCGTGGGCAAGGTTCTTGGACGGTTTGGCAAGCTCGGACAAGGTTCGGGCAAGGTGCTTGTATGGTTTGGCAAGCTTAGGCAAGGTCCGGGCAAGTGTTGGCACGCGTGGGCAAGGTTCTTGTACGGTTTGGCAAGCTTGGACATGGTCCGGGCAAGGTGCTTGTACGGTTTGGCAAGCTTGGGCAAGGTCCGGGCAAGTGTTGGCACGCGTGGGCAAGGTTCTTGTACGGTTTGGCAAGCTTGGACAGGTCCGGGCAAGGTGCTTGTATGGTTTGGCAAGCTTCGGCAAGGTCCGGGCAAGTGTTGGCACGCGTGGGCAAGGTTCTTGTACGGTTTGGCAAGCTTGGACAAGGTCCGGGCAAGGTGGTTGTATGGTTTGGCAAGTTTGGGCAAGGTCCGGGCAAGTGTTGGCACGCGTGGGCAAGGTTCTTGTACGGTTTGGCAAGCTTGGACAAGGTCCGGGCAAGGTGCTTGTATGATTTGGCAAGCTTGGGCAAGGTCCGGGCAAGTGTTGGGAGGCTTGGGCAAGGTCCGGGCACGGTTTGGCAAGGTTTGGGTAAGTCCTGGTACGGTTTGGCAAGGTTCTGGGACGTGCTGGCACGTTCTGGCACGTCCAGGACTGCCCTGGTACGTCAAGGACTGGTCCTGGCACGTCCAGGACTGGTCCAGCACAGTCCGAAAATTTCACTCCCGTACCAAAATTAAATTCACTCGTAACATTTGAGTCCTGATGGTTTTATTCACTCCTACTTGACCCCCCCTAAATGTTAGGGGGTGCCGCTGCCGGTGCCGCCGCCCGTGGTGGCCCGTAGAGCGCGCACTATGTGAAACACTAAAAAATTTCAAAAATATTCTATGGCTGTCAAAAAATTATGAAACTTGGCAGGAAGCATCCTTATATGATGCCAAGGAATGCTGCAAAAAATCGCGTAAAAATACGATCTCTAGGTCCCTCAAACGGAGGTTGTCATCTCACGAAAAAGTATGTCTGTTCGTGGCACATGGGAAAAGGCTCATTTTGCATATATAGGGGGGCACCCCCAACCCCCCTCCCCATGGCCTTGCTCACACTACCACATGTATGCCCTCCCAATAGACAAGATCAAGGTGTGAGCAAGTCCATGGGGTGTCCCTCACCAAAACGTCGACCACCTTCCCCGGTGGCGGCGACGGTGGTGCCGGCAGCGGCGGCGGCCGCCGGCGAAATTTTCCGGCGACTTTTCCGGGGACCCTTAAAATGTGTGGAATTTCAAATGGGATCGATGGATGAGCGTATCTAGGGGTTCTTGGGCCTTCCTTGCACGCTATTCCTGTCGAAACTCGAGCGGAAAGGCATCCGTTGGGGCGTTTTCCTCGCGGTTGCTCAGTAAGCAAGGGCTAGGTTGGACTATCGTGTTTGTGAGGCACTCGAAACCTCTTTTGGTAGCCTTCGGATGGTACGTTCCCCCATCCCCCCATTTGAAATCCCATTCATTGCCCCTCATGCGTAGGTTTGGCAAGCTCGGACAAGGTCCGGGCAGGTGTTGGCATGGGTGGGCAAGGTTCTTGTACGGGTTGGCAAGCTCGGACATGGTCCCGGCAAGGTGCTTGTATGGTTTGGCAAGCTGGGGCATGGTCCGGGCACGTGTTGGCATGGGTGGGCAAGGTGCTTGTACGGTTTGGCAAGCTCGGACAGGGTCCGGGCAAGTATTGGCACGCGTGGGCAAGGTTCTTGGACGGTTTGGCAAGCTCGGACAAGGTTCGGGCAAGGTGCTTGTATGGTTTGGCAAGCTTAGGCAAGGTCCGGGCAAGTGTTGGCACGCGTGGGCAAGGTTCTTGTACGGTTTGGCAAGCTTGGACATGGTCCGGGCAAGGTGCTTGTACGGTTTGGCAAGCTTGGGCAAGGTCCGGGCAAGTGTTGGCACGCGTGGGCAAGGTTCTTGTACGGTTTGGCAAGCTTGGACAAGGTCCGGGCAAGGTGCTTGTATGGTTTGGCAAGCTTCGGCAAGGTCCGGGCAAGTGTTGGCACGCGTGGGCAAGGTTCTTGTACGGTTTGGCAAGCTTGGACAAGGTCCGGGCAAGGTGGTTGTATGGTTTGGCAAGTTTGGGCAAGGTCCGGGCAAGTGTTGGCACGCGTGGGCAAGGTTCTTGTACGGTTTGGCAAGCTTGGACAAGGTCCGGGCAAGGTGCTTGTATGATTTGGCAAGCTTGGGCAAGGTCCGGGCAAGTGTTGGGAGGCTTGGGCAAGGTCCGGGCACGGTTTAGCAAGGTTTGGGTAAGTCCTGGTACGGTTTAGCAAGGTTCTGGGACGTGCTGGCACGTCCAGGCACGTCCTGGCACGTCCAGGACTGGCCCTGGCACGTCAAGGACTGGCCCTGGCACGTCAAGGACTGGCCCTGGCACGTCCAGGACTGGTCCTGGCACGTCCAGGACTGGTCCAGGACCAGTCCAGGACTGTTCCAGCACAGTCCAAAAATTTCGCTCCCGTACCAAAATTAAATTCACTCGTTACATTTGAGTCCTGATGGTTTTATTCACTCCTACTTGACCCCCCCTAAATGTTAGGGGGTGCCGCTGGCGGTGCCGCCGCCCGTGGTGGCCCGTAGAGCGCGCACTATGTGAAACACTAAAAAATTTCAAAAATGTTCTATGGCTGTCAAAAAATTATGAAACTTAGCAGGAAGCATCCTTATATGATGCCAAGGAATGCTGCAAAAAATCACGTAAAAATACGATCTCTAGGTCCCTCAAACGGAGGTTGTCATCTCACGAAAAAGTATGTCTGTTCGTGGCACATGGGAAAAGGCTCATTTTGCATATATAGGGGGGCACCCCCAACCCCCCTCCCCATGGCCTTGCTCACACTACCACATGTATGCCCCTCCCAATAGACAAGATCAAGGTGTGAGCAAGTCCATGGGGTGTCCCTCCCCAAAACGTCGACCACCTTCCCCGGTGGCGGCGACGGTGGTGCCGGCGGCGGCGGCGGCCGCCTGCGAGATTTTCCGGCGACTTTTCCGGCGACCCTTAAAATGTGTGGAATTTCAAATGGGATCGATGGATGAGCGTATCTAGGGGTTCTTGGGCCTTCCTTGCACGCTATTCCTGTCGAAACTCGAGCGGAAAGGCATCCGTTCGGGCGTTTTCCTCGCGGTTGCTCAGTAAGCAAGGGCTAGGTTGGACTATCGTGTTTGTGAGGCACTCGAAACCTCTTTTGGTAGCCTTCGGATGGTACGTTCCCCCATCCCCCCATTTGAAATCCCATTCATTGCCCCTCATGCGTAGGTTTGGCAAGCTCGGACATGGTCCGGGCAAGGTGCTTGTATGGTTTGGCAAGCTCGGACAAGGTCCGGGCAGGTGTTGGCATGGGTGGGCAAGGTTCTTGTACGGTTTGGCAAGCTTGGACATGGTCCGGGCAAGGTGCTTGTATGGTTTGGCAAGCTTGGGCAAGGTCCGGGCAAGTGTTGGCACGCGTGGGCAAGGTTCTTGTACGGTTTGGCAAGCTTGGACAAGGTCCGGGCAAGGTGCTTGTATGATTTGGCAAGCTTGGGTAAGGTCCGGGCAAGTGTTGGGAGGCTTGGGCAAGGTCCGGGCACGGTTTAGCAAGGTTTGGGTAAGTCCTGGTACGGTTTGGCAAGGTTCTGGGACGTGCTGGCACGTCCAGGCACGTCCTGGCACGTCCAGGACTGGTCCTGGCACGTCCAGGACTGGTCCTGGCACGTCCAGGACTGGTCCAGGACCAGTCCAGGACTGTTCCAGCACAGTCCAAAAATTTCACTCCCGTACCAAAATTAAATTCACTCGTTACATTTGAGTCCTGATGGTTTTATTCACTCCTACTTGACCCCCCCTAAATGTTAGGGGGTGCCGCTGGCGGTGCCGCCGCCCGTGGTGGCCCGTAGAGCGGCACTATGTGAAACACTAAAAAATTTCAAAAATATTCTATGGCTGTCAAAAAATTATGAAACTTGGCAGGAAGCATCCTCATATGATGCCAAGGAATGCTGCAAAAAATCGCGTAAAAATACGATCTCTAGGTCCCTCAAACGGAGGTTGTCATCTCACGAAAAAGTATGTCTGTTCGTGGCACATGGGAAAAGGCTCATTTTGCATATATAGGGGGGCACCCCCAACCCCCCTCCCCATGGCCTTGCTCACACTACCACATGTATGCCCCTCCCAATAGACAAGATCAAGGTGTGAGCAAGTCCATGGGGTGTCCCTCCCCAAAACGTCGACCACCTTCCCCGGTGGCGGCGGCGGCGGTGCCGTCGGCGGTGGCGGCCGCCGGCGAGATTTTCCGGCGACTTTTCCGGCGACCCTTAAAATGTGTGGAATTTCAAATGGGATCGATGGATGAGCGTATCTAGGGGTTCTTGGGCCTTCCTTGCACGCTATTCCTGTCGAAACTCGAGCGGAAAGGCATCCGTTGGGGCGTTTTCCTCGCGGTTGCTCAGTAAGCAAGGGCTAGGTTGGACTATCGTGTTTGTGAGGCACTCGAAACCTCTTTTGGTAGCCTTCGGATGGTACGTTCCCCCATCCCCCCATTTGAAATCCCATTCATTGCCCCTCATGCGTAGGTTTGGCAAGCTCGGACATGGTCCGGGCAAGGTGCTTGTATGGTTTGGCAAGCTCGGACAAGGTCCGGGTAGGTGTTGGCATGGGTGGGCAAGGTGCTTGTACGGTTTGGCAAGCTCGGACAGGGTCCGGGCAAGTATTGGCATGCGTGGGCAAGGTTCTTGGACGGTTTGGCAAGCTCGGACATGGTCCGGGCAAGGTGCTTGTATGGTTTGGCAAGCTTGGGCAAGGTCCGGGCAATTGTTGGCATGGGTGGGCAAGGTGCTTGTACGGTTTGGCAAGCTCGGACATGGTCCGGGCAAGTGTTGGCATGGGTGGGCAAGGTTCTTGTACGGTATGGAAAGCTCGGACATGGTCCGGCAAAGTGTTGGCATGCGTGGGCAAGGTGCCTGTATGGTTTGGCAAGCTTGGGCAAGGTCCGGGCAAGTGTTGGCACGCGTGGGCAAGGTTCTTGTACGGTTTGGCAAGCTTGGACAAGGTCCGGGCAAGGTGCTTGTAGGGTTTGGCAAGCTTGGGCAAGGTCCGGGCAAGTGTTGGCACGCGTGGGCAAGGTTCTTGTACGGTTTGGCAAGCTTGGACAAGGTCCGGGCAAGGTGCTTGTATGATTTGGCAAGCTTGGGCAAGGTCCAGGCAAGTGTTGGGAGGCTTGGGCAAGGTCCGGGCACGGTTTGGCAAGGTTTGGGTAAGTCCTGGTACGGTTTGGCAAGGTTCTGGGACGTGCTGGCACGTCCAGGCACGTCCTGGCACGTCCACGACTGCCCTGGCACGTCAAGGACTGGTCCTGGCACGTCCAGGACTGGTCCTGGCACGTCCAGGACTGGTCCTGGCACGTCCAGGACTGGTCCAGGACCAGTCCAGGACTGTTCCAGCACAGTCCCAAAATTTCACTCCCGTACCAAAATAAAATTCACTCGTTACATTTGAGTCCTGATGGTTTTATTCACTCCTACTTGACCCCCCCTAAATGTTAGGGGGTGCCGCTGGCGGTGCCGCCGCCCGTGGTGGCCCGTAGAGCGCGCACTATGTGAAACACTAAAAAATTTCAAAAATATTCTATGGCTGTCAAAAAATTATGAAACTTGGCAGGAAGCATCCTTATATGATGCCAAGGAATGTTGCAAAAAATCGCGTAAAAATACGATCTCTAGGTCCCTCAAACGGAGGTTGTCATCTCACGAAAAAGTATGTCTGTTCGTGGCACATGGGAAAGGGCTCATTTTGCATATATAGGGGGGCACCCCCAACCCCCCTCCCCATGGCCTTGCTCACACTACCACATGTATGCCCCTCCCAATAGACAAGATCAAGGTGTGAGCAAGTCCATGGGGTGTCCCTCCCCAAAACGTCGACCACCTTCCCCGGTGGCGGCGACGGTGGTGCCGGCGGCGGCGGCGTCCGCCGGCGAGATTTTCCGGTGACTTTTCCGGCGACCCTTAAAATGTGTGGAATTTCAAATGGGATCGATGGATGAGCGTATCTAGGGGTTCTTGGGCCTTCCTTGCACGCTATTCCTGTCGAAACTCGAGCGGAAAGGCATCCGTTGGGGCGTTTTCCTCGCGGTTGCTCAGTAAGCAAGGGCTAGGTTGGACTATCGTGTTTGTGAGGCACTCGAAACCTCTTTTGGTAGCCTTCGGATGGTACGTTCCCCCATCCCCCCATTTGAAATCCCATTCATTGCCCCTCATGCGTAGGTTTGGCAAGCTCGGACATGGTCCGGGCAAGGTGCTTGTATGGTTTGGCAAGCTCGGACAAGGTCCGGGCAGGTGTTGGCATGGGTGGGCAAGGTTCTTGTACGGGTTGGCAAGCTCGGACATGGTCCGGGCAAGGTGCTTGTATGGTTTGGCAAGCTTGGGCAAGGTCCGGGCACGTGTTGGCATGGGTGGGCAAGGTGCTTGTACGGTTTGGCAAGCTCGGACAGGGTCCGGGCAAGTATTGGCACGCGTGGGCAAGGTTCTTGGACGGTTTGACAAGCTCGGACAAGGTTCGGGCAAGGTGCTTGTATGGTTTGGCAAGCTTAGGCAAGGTCCGGGCAAGTGTTGGCACGCGTGGGCAAGGTTCTTGTACGGTTTGGCAAGCTTGGACATGGTCCGGGCAAGGTGCTTGTATGGTTTGGCAAGCTTGGGCAAGGTCCGGGCAAGTGTTGGCACGCGTGGGCAAGGTTCTTGTACGGTTTGGCAAGCTTGGACAAGGTCCGGGCAAGGTGCTTGTATGATTTGGCAAGCTTGGGCAAGGTCCGGGCAAGTGTTGGGAGGCTTGGGCAAGGTCCGGGCACGGTTTAGCAAGGTTTGGGTAAGTCCTGGTACGGTTTGGCAAGGTTCTGGGACGTGCTGGCACGTCCAGGCACGTCCTGGCACGTCCAGGACTGCCCTGGCACGTCAAGGACTGGTCCTGGCACGTCCAGGACTGGTCCAGGACCAGTCCAGGACTGTTCCAGCACAGTCCAAAAATTTCACTCCCGTACCAAAATTAAATTCACTCGTTACATTTGAGTCCTGATGGTTTTATTCACTCCTACTTGACCCCCCCTAAATGTTAGGGGGTGCCGCTGGCGGTGCCGCCGCCCGTGGTGGCCCGTAGAGCGCGCACTATGTGAAACACTAAAAAATTTCAAAAATATTCTATGGCTGTCAAAAAATTATGAAACTTGGCAGGAAGCATCCTTATATGATGCCAAGGAATGCTGCAAAAAATCGCGTAAAAATACGATCTCTAGGTCCCTCAAACGGAGGTTGTCATCTCACGAAAAAGTATGTCTGTTCGTGGCACATGGGAAAAGGCTCATTTTGCATATATAGGGGGGCACCCCCAACCCCCCTCCCCATGGCCTTGCTCACACTACCACATGTATGCCCCTCCCAATAGACAAGATCAAGGTGTGAGCAAGTCCATGGGGTGTCCCTCCCCAAAACGTCGACCACCTTCCCCGGTGGCGGCGACGGTGGTGCCGGCGGCGGCGGCGGCCGCCGGCGAGATTTTCCGGCGACTTTTCCGGCGACCCTTAAAATGTGTGGAATTTCAAATGGGATCGATGGATGAGCGTATCTAGGGGTTCTTGGGCCTTCCTTGCACGCTATTCCTGTCGAAACTCGAGCGGAAAGGCATCCGTTGGGGCGTTTTCCTCGCGGTTGCTCAGTAAGCAAGGGCTAGGTTGGACTATCGTGTTTGTGAGGCACTCGAAACCTCTTTTGGTAGCCTTCGGATGGTACGTTCCCCCATCCCCCCATTTGAAATCCCATTCATTGCCCCTCATGCGTAGGTTTGGCAAGCTCGGACATGGTCCGGGCAAGGTGCTTGTATGGTTTGGCAAGCTCGGACAAGGTCCGGGTAGGTGTTGGCATGGGTGGGCAAGGTGCTTGTACGGTTTGGCAAGCTCGGACAGGGTCCGGGCAAGTATTGGCATGCGTGGGCAAGGTTCTTGGACGGTTTGGCAAGCTCGGACATGGTCCGGGCAAGGTGCTTGTATGGTTTGGCAAGCTTGGGCAAGGTCCGGGCAATTGTTGGCATGGGTGGGCAAGGTGCTTGTACGGTTTGGCAAGCTCGGACATGGTCCGGGCAAGTGTTGGCATGGGTGGGCAAGGTTCTTGTACGGTTTGGCAAGCTCGGACATGGTCCGGCAAAGTGTTGGCATGCGTGGGCAAGGTGCCTGTATGGTTTGGCAAGCTTGGGCAAGGTCCGGGCAAGTGTGGGCACGCGTGGGCAAGGTTCTTGTAGGGTTTGGCAAGCTTGGGCAAGGTCCGGGCAAGTGTCGGCACGCGTGGGCAAGGTTCTTGTACGGTTTGGCAAGCTTGGACAAGGTCCGGGCAAGGTGCTTGTATGATTTGGCAAGCTTGGGCAAGGTCCGGGCAAGTGTTGGGAGGCTTGGGCAAGGTCCGGGCACGGTTTGGCAAGGTTTGGGTAAGTCCTGGTACGGTTTGGCAAGGTTCTGGGACGTGCTGGCACGTTCTGGCACGTCCAGGACTGCCCTGGTACGTCAAGGACTGGTCCTGGCACGTCCAGGACTGGTCCTGGCACGTCCAGGACTGGTCCAGCACAGTCCGAAAATTTCACTCCCGTACCAAAATTAAATTCACTCGTAACATTTGAGTCCTGATGGTTTTATTCACTCCTACTTGACCCCCCCTAAATGTTAGGGGGTGCCGCTGCCGGTGCCGCCGCCCGTGGTGGCCCGTAGAGCGCGCACTATGTGAAACACTAAAAAATTTCAAAAATATTCTATGGCTGTCAAAAAATTATGAAACTTGGCAGGAAGCATCCTTATATGATGCCAAGGAATGCTGCAAAAAATCGCGTAAAAATACGATCTCTAGGTCCCTCAAACGGAGGTTGTCATCTCACGAAAAAGTATGTCTGTTCGTGGCACATGGGAAAAGGCTCATTTTGCATATATAGGGGGGCACCCCCAACCCCCCTCCCCATGGCCTTGCTCACACTACCACATGTATGCCCCTCCCAATAGACAAGATCAAGGTGTGAGCAAGTCCATGGGGTGTCCCTCACCAAAACGTCGACCACCTTCCCCGGTGGCGGCGACGGTGGTGCCGGCAGCGGCGGCGGCCGCCGGCGAGATTTTCCGGCGACTTTTCCGGGGACCCTTAAAATGTGTGGAATTTCAAATGGGATCGATGGATGAGCGTATCTAGGGGTTCTTGGGCCTTCCTTGCACGCTATTCCTGTCGAAACTCGAGCGGAAAGGCATCCGTTGGGGCGTTTTCCTCGCGGTTGCTCAGTAAGCAAGGGCTAGGTTGGACTATCGTGTTTGTGAGGCACTCGAAACCTCTTTTGGTAGCCTTCGGATGGTACGTTCCCCCATCCCCCCATTTGAAATCCCATTCATTGCCCCTCATGCGTAGGTTTGGCAAGCTCGGACAAGGTCCGGGCAGGGTTGGCATGGGTGGGCAAGGTTCTTGTACGGGTTGGCAAGCTCGGACATGGTCCCGGCAAGGTGCTTGTATGGTTTGGCAAGCTGGGGCATGGTCCGGGCACGTGTTGGCATGGGTGGGCAAGGTGCTTGTACGGTTTGGCAAGCTCGGACAGGGTCCGGGCAAGTATTGGCACGCGTGGGCAAGGTTCTTGGACGGTTTGGCAAGCTCGGACAAGGTTCGGGCAAGGTGCTTGTATGGTTTGGCAAGCTTAGGCAAGGTCCGGGCAAGTGTTGGCACGCGTGGGCAAGGTTCTTGTACGGTTTGGCAAGCTTGGACATGGTTCGGGCAAGGTGCTTGTACGGTTTGGCAAGCTTGGGCAAGGTCCGGGCAAGTGTTGGCACGCGTGGGCAAGGTTCTTGTACGGTTTGGCAAGCTTGGACAAGGTCCGGGCAAGGTGCTTGTATGGTTTGGCAAGCTTCGGCAAGGTCCGGGCAAGTGTTGGCACGCGTGGGCAAGGTTCTTGTACGGTTTGGCAAGCTTGGACAAGGTCCGGGCAAGGTGGTTGTATGGTTTGGCAAGTTTGGGCAAGGTCCGGGCAAGTGTTGGCACGCGTGGGCAAGGTTCTTGTACGGTTTGGCAAGCTTGGACAAGGTCCGGGCAAGGTGCTTGTATGATTTGGCAAGCTTGGGCAAGGTCCGGGCAAGTGTTGGGAGGCTTGGGCAAGGTCCGGGCACGGTTTAGCAAGGTTTGGGTAAGTCCTGGTACGGTTTGGCAAGGTTCTGGGACGTGCTGGCACGTCCAGGCACGTCCTGGCACGTCCAGGACTGCCCTGGCACGTCAAGGACTGGCCCTGGCACGTCAAGGACTGGCCCTGGCACGTCCAGGACTGGTCCTGGCACGTCCAGGACTGGTCCAGGACCAGTCCAGGACTGTTCCAGCACAGTCCAAAATTTCACTCCCGTACCAAAATTAAATTCACTCGTTACATTTGAGTCCTGATGGTTTTATTCACTCCTACTTGACCCCCCCTAAATGTTAGGGGGTGCCGCTGGCGGTGCCGCCGCCCGTGGTGGCCCGTAGAGCGCGCACTATGTGAAACACTAAAAAATTTCAAAAATATTCTATGGCTGTCAAAAAATTATGAAACTTGGCAGGAAGCATCCTTATATGATGCCAAGGAATGCTGCAAAAAATCGCGTAAAAATACGATCTCTAGGTCCCTCAAACGGAGGTTGTCATCTCACACGAAAAAGTATGTCTGTTCGTGGCACATGGGAAAAGGCTCATTTTGCATATATAGGGGGGCACCCCCAACCCCCCCCCCATGGCCTTGCTCACACTACCACATGTATGCCCCTCCCAATAGACAAGATCAAGGTGTGAGCAAGTCCATGGGGTGTCCCTCCCCAAAACGTCGACCACCTTCCCCGGTGGCGGCGACGGTGGTGCCGGCGGCGGCGGCGGCCGCCGGCGAGATTTTCCGGCGACTTTTCCGGCGACCCTTAAAATGTGTGGAATTTCAAATGGGATCGATGGATGAGCGTATCTAGGGGTTCTTGGGCCTTCCTTGCACGCTTATTCCTGTCGAAACTCGAGCGGAAAGGCATCCGTTGGGGCGTTTTCCTCGCGGTTGCTCAGTAAGCAAGGGCTAGGTTGGACTATCGTGTTTGTGAGGCACTCGAAACCTCTTTTGGTAGCCTTCGGATGGTACGTTCCCCCATCCCCCCATTTGAAATCCCATTCATTGCCCCTCATGCGTAGGTTTGGCAAGCTCGGACAAGGTCCGGGCAGGTGTTGGCATGGGTGGGCAAGGTTCTTGTACGGGTTGGCAAGCTCGGACATGGTCCCGGCAAGGTGCTTGTATGGTTTGGCAAGCTTGGGCATGGTCCGGGCACGTGTTGGCATGGGTGGGCAAGGTGCTTGTACGGTTTGGCAAGCTCGGACAGGGTCCGGGCAAGTATTGGCACGCGTGGGCAAGGTTCTTGGACGGTTTGGCAAGCTCGGACAAGGTTCGGGCAAGGTGCTTGTATGGTTTGGCAAGCTTAGGCAAGGTCCGGGCAAGTGTTGGCACGCGTGGGCAAGGTTCTTGTACGGTTTGGCAAGCTTGGACATGGTCCGGGCAAGGTGCTTGTACGGTTTGGCAAGCTTGGGCAAGGTCCGGGCAAGTGTTGGCACGCGTGGGCAAGGTTCTTGTACGGTTTGGCAAGCTTGGACAAGGTCCGGGCAAGGTGCTTGTATGGTTTGGCAAGCTTCGGCAAGGTCCGGGCAAGTGCTGGCACGCGTGGGCAAGGTTCTTGTACGGTTCGGCAAGCTTGGACAAGGTCCGGGCAAGGTGGTTGTATGGTTTGGCAAGTTGGGCAAGGTCCGGGCAAGTGTTGGCACGCGTGGGCAAGGTTCTTGTACGGTTTGGCAAGCTTGGACAAGGTCCGGGCAAGGTGCTTGTATGATTTGGCAAGCTTGGGCAAGGTCCGGGCAAGTGTTGGGAGGCTTGGGCAAGGTCCGGGCACGGTTTAGCAAGGTTTGGGTAAGTCCTGGTACGGTTTAGCAAGGTTCTGGGACGTGCTGGCACGTCCAGGCACGTCCTGGCACGTCCAGGACTGCCCTGGCACGTCAAGGACTGGTCCTGGCACGTCCAGGACTGGTCCAGGACCAGTCCAGGACTGTTCCAGCACAGTCCAAAAATTTCACTCCCGTACCAAAATTAAATTCACTCGTAACATTTGAGTCCTGATGGTTTTATTCACTCCTACTTGACCCCCCCTAAATGTTAGGGGGTGCCGCTGGCGGTGCCGCCGCCCGTGGTGGCCCGTAGAGCGCGCACTATGTGAAACACTAAAAAATTTCAAAAATATTCTATGGCTGTCAAAAAATTATGAAACTTAGCAGGAAGCATCCTTATATGATGCCAAGGAATGCTGCAAAAAATCACGTAAAAATACGATCTCTAGGTCCCTCAAACGGAGGTTGTCATCTCACGAAAAAGTATGTCTGTTCGTGGCACATGGGAAAGGCTCATTTTGCATATATAGGGGGGCACCCCCAACCCCCCTCCCCATGGCCTTGCTCACACTACCACATGTATGCCCCTCCCAATAGACAAGATCAAGGTGTGAGCAAGTCCATGGGGTGTCCCTCCCCAAAACGTGACCACCTTCCCCGGTGGCGGCGACGGTGGTGCTGTCGGCGGCGGCGGCCGCCTGCGAGATTTTCCGGCGACTTTTCCGGCGACCCTTAAAATGTGTGGAATTTCAAATGGGATCGATGGATGAGCGTATCTAGGGGTTCTTGGGCCTTCCTTGCACGCTATTCCTGTCGAAACTCGAGCGGAAAGGCATCCGTTCGGGCGTTTTCCTCGCGGTTGCTCAGTAAGCAAGGGCTAGGTTGGACTATCGTGTTTGTGAGGCACTCGAAACCTCTTTTGGTAGCCTTCGGATGGTACGTTCCCCCATCCCCCCATTTGAAATCCCATTCATTGCCCCTCATGCGTAGGTTTGGCAAGCTCGGACATGGTCCGGGCAAGGTGCTTGTATGGTTTGGCAAGCTCGGACAAGGTCCGGGCAGGTGTTGGCATGGGTGGGCAAGGTTCTTGTACGGGTTGGCAAGCTCGGACATGGTCCGGGCAAGGTGCTTGTATGGTTTGGCAAGCTTGGGCAAGGTCCGGGCACGTGTTGGCATGGGTGGGCAAGGTGCTTGTACGGTTTGGCAAGCTCGGACAGGGTCCGGGCAAGTATTGGCACGCGTGGCCAAGGTTCTTGGACGGTTTTGACAAGCTCGGACAAGGTTCGGGCAAGGTCCTTGTATGGTTTGGCAAGCTTAGGCAAGGTCCGGGCATGTGTTGGCACGCGTGGGCAAGGTTCTTGTACGGTTTGGCAAGCTTGGACATGGTCCGGGCAAGGTGCTTGTATGGTTTGGCAAGCTTGGGCAAGGTCCGGGCAAGTGTTGGCACGCGTGGGCAAGGTTCTTGTACGGTTTGGCAAGCTTGGACAAGGTCCGGGCAAGGTGCTTGTATGATTTGGCAAGCTTGGGCAAGGTCCGGGCAAGTGTTGGGAGGCTTGGGCAAGGTCCGGGCACGGTTTAGCAAGGTTTGGGTAAGTCCTGGTACGGTTTGGCAAGGTTCTGGGACGTGCTGGCACGTCCAGGCACGTCCTGGCACGTCCAGGACTGCCCTGGCACGTCCAGGACTGGTCCTGGCACGTCCAGGACTGGTCCTGGCACGTCCAGGACTGGTCCAGGACCAGTCCAGGACTGTTCCAGCACAGTCCAAAAATTTCACTCCCGTACCAAAATTAAATTCACTCGTTACATTTGAGTCCTGATGGTTTTATTCACTCCTACTTGACCCCCCCTAAATGTTAGGGGGTGCCGCTGGCGGTGCCGCCGCCCGTGGTGGCCCGTAGAGCGGCACTATGTGAAACACTAAAAAATTTCAAAAATATTCTATGGCTGTCAAAAAATTATGAAACTTGGCAGGAAGCATCCTTATATGATGCCAAGGAATGCTGCAAAAAATCGCGTAAAAATACGATCTCTAGGTCCCTCAAACGGAGGTTGTCATCTCACGAAAAAGTATGTCTGTTCGTGGCACATGGGAAAAGGCTCATTTTGCATATATAGGGGGGCACCCCCAACCCCCCTCCCCATGGCCTTGCTCACACTACCACATGTATGCCCCTCCCAATAGACAAGATCAAGGTGTGAGCAAGTCCATGGGGTGTCCCTCCCCAAAACGTCGACCACCTTCCCCGGTGGCGGCGGCGGCGGTGCCGGCGGCGGTGGCGGCCGCCGGCGAGATTTTCCGGCGACTTTTCCGGCGACCCTTAAAATGTGTGGAATTTCAAATGGGATCGATGGATGAGCGTATCTAGGGGTTCTTGGGCCTTCCTTGCACGCTATTCCTGTCGAAACTCGAGCGGAAAGGCATCCGTTGGGGCGTTTTCCTCGCGGTTGCTCAGTAAGCAAGGGCTAGGTTGGACTATCGTGTTTGTGAGGCACTCGAAACCTCTTTTGGTAGCCTTCGGATGGTACGTTCCCCCATCCCCCCATTTGAAATCCCATTCATTGCCCCTCATGCGTAGGTTTGGCAAGCTCGGACATGGTCCGGGCAAGGTGCTTGTATGGTTTGGCAAGCTCGGACAAGGTCCGGGTAGGTGTTGGCATGGGTGGGCAAGGTGCTTGTACGGTTTGGCAAGCTCGGACAGGGTCCGGGCAAGTATTGGCATGCGTGGGCAAGGTTCTTGGACGGTTTGGCAAGCTCGGACATGGTCCGGGCAAGGTGCTTGTATGGTTTGGCAAGCTTGGGCAAGGTCCGGGCAATTGTTGGCATGGGTGGGCAAGGTGCTTGTACGGTTTGGCAAGCTCGGACATGGTCCGGGCAAGTGTTGGCATGGGTGGGCAAGGTTCTTGTACGGTTTGGCAAGCTCGGACATGGTCCGGCAAAGTGTTGGCATGCGTGGGCAAGGTGCCTGTATGGTTTGGCAAGCTTGGGCAAGGTCCGGGCAAGTGTGGGCACGCGTGGGCAAGGTTCTTGTAGGGTTTGGCAAGCTTGGGCAAGGTCCGGGCAAGTGTCGGCACGCGTGGGCAAGGTTCTTGTACGGTTTGGCAAGCTTGGACAAGGTCCGGGCAAGGTGCTTGTATGATTTGGCAAGCTTGGGCAAGGTCCGGGCAAGTGTTGGGAGGCTTGGGCAAGGTCCGGGCACGGTTTGGCAAGGTTTGGGTAAGTCCTGGTACGGTTTGGCAAGGTTCTGGGACGTGCTGGCACGTTCTGGCACGTCCAGGACTGCCCTGGTACGTCAAGGACTGGTCCTGGCACGTCCAGGACTGGTCCTGGCACGTCCAGGACTGGTCCAGCACAGTCCGAAAATTTCACTCCCGTACCAAAATTAAATTCACTCGTAACATTTGAGTCCTGATGGTTTTATTCACTCCTACTTGACCCCCCCTAAATGTTAGGGGGTGCCGCTGCCGGTGCCGCCGCCCGTGGTGGCCCGTAGAGCGCGCACTATGTGAAACACTAAAAAATTTCAAAAATATTCTATGGCTGTCAAAAAATTATGAAACTTGGCAGGAAGCATCCTTATATGATGCCAAGGAATGCTGCAAAAAATCGCGTAAAAATACGATCTCTAGGTCCCTCAAACGGAGGTTGTCATCTCACGAAAAAGTATGTCTGTTCGTGGCACATGGGAAAAGGCTCATTTTGCATATATAGGGGGGCACCCCCAACCCCCCTCCCCATGGCCTTGCTCACACTACCACATGTATGCCCCTCCCAATAGACAAGATCAAGGTGTGAGCAAGTCCATGGGGTGTCCCTCACCAAAACGTCGACCACCTTCCCCGGTGGCGGCGACGGTGGTGCCGGCAGCGGCGGCGGCCGCCGGCGAGATTTTCCGGCGACTTTTCCGGGGACCCTTAAAATGTGTGGAATTTCAAATGGGATCGATGGATGAGCGTATCTAGGGGTTCTTGGGCCTTCCTTGCACGCTATTCCTGTCGAAACTCGAGCGGAAAGGCATCCGTTGGGGCGTTTTCCTCGCGGTTGCTCAGTAAGCAAGGGCTAGGTTGGACTATCGTGTTTGTGAGGCACTCGAAACCTCTTTTGGTAGCCTTCGGATGGTACGTTCCCCCATCCCCCCATTTGAAATCCCATTCATTGCCCCTCATGCGTAGGTTTGGCAAGCTCGGACAAGGTCCGGGCAGGTGTTGGCATGGGTGGGCAAGGTTCTTGTACGGGTTGGCAAGCTCGGACATGGTCCCGGCAAGGTGCTTGTATGGTTTGGCAAGCTTGGGCATGGTCCGGGCACGTGTTGGCATGGGTGGGCAAGGTGCTTGTACGGTTTGGCAAGCTCGGACAGGGTCCGGGCAAGTATTGGCACGCGTGGGCAAGGTTCTTGGACGGTTTGGCAAGCTCGGACAAGGTTCGGGCAAGGTGCTTGTATGGTTTGGCAAGCTTAGGCAAGGTCCGGGCAAGTGTTGGCACGCGTGGGCAAGGTTCTTGTACGGTTTGGCAAGCTTGGACATGGTCCGGGCAAGGTGCTTGTACGGTTTGGCAAGCTTGGGCAAGGTCCGGGCAAGTGTTGGCACGCGTGGGCAAGGTTCTTGTACGGTTTGGCAAGCTTGGACAAGGTCCGGGCAAGGTGCTTGTATGGTTTGGCAAGCTTCGGCAAGGTCCGGGCAAGTGTTGGCACGCGTGGGCAAGGTTCTTGTACGGTTCGGCAAGCTTGGACAAGGTCCGGGCAAGGTGGTTGTATGGTTTGGCAAGTTTGGGCAAGGTCCGGGCAAGTGTTGGCACGCGTGGGCAAGGTTCTTGTACGGTTTGGCAAGCTTGGACAAGGTCCGGGCAAGGTGCTTGTATGATTTGGCAAGCTTGGGCAAGGTCCGGGCAAGTGTTGGGAGGCTTGGGCAAGGTCCGGGCACGGTTTAGCAAGGTTTGGGTAAGTCCTGGTACGGTTTAGCAAGGTTCTGGGACGTGCTGGCACGTCCAGGCACGTCCTGGCACGTCCAGGACTGCCCTGGCACGTCAAGGACTGGTCCTGGCACGTCCAGGACTGGTCCTGGCACGTCCAGGACTGGTCCAGGACCAGTCCAGGACTGTTCCAGCACAGTCCAAAAATTTCACTCCCGTACCAAAATTAAATTCACTCGTAACATTTGAGTCCTGATGGTTTTATTCACTCCTACTTGACCCCCCCTAAATGTTAGGGGGTGCCGCTGGCGGTGCCGCCGCCCGTGGTGGCCCGTAGAGCGCGCACTATGTGAAACACTAAAAAATTTCAAAAATATTCTATGGCTGTCAAAAAATTATGAAACTTAGCAGGAAGCATCCTTATATGATGCCAAGGAATGCTGCAAAAAATCACGTAAAAATACGATCTCTAGGTCCCTCAAACGGAGGTTGTCATCTCACGAAAAAGTATGTCTGTTCGTGGCACATGGGAAAAGGCTCATTTTGCATATATAGGGGGGCACCCCCAACCCCCCTCCCCATGGCCTTGCTCACACTACCACATGTATGCCCCTCCCAATAGACAAGATCAAGGTGTGAGCAAGTCCATGGGGTGTCCCTCCCCAAAACGTCGACCACCTTCCCCGGTGGCGGCGACGGTGGTGCTGTCGGCGGCGGCGGCCGCCTGCGAGATTTTCCGGCGACTTTTCCGGCGACCCTTAAAATGTGTGGAATTTCAAATGGGATCGATGGATGAGCGTATCTAGGGGTTCTTGGGCCTTCCTTGCACGCTATTCCTGTCGAAACTCGAGCGGAAAGGCATCCGTTCGGGCGTTTTCCTCGCGGTTGCTCAGTAAGCAAGGGCTAGGTTGGACTATCGTGTTTGTGAGGCACTCGAAACCTCTTTTGGTAGCCTTCGGATGGTACGTTCCCCCATCCCCCCATTTGAAATCCCATTCATTGCCCCTCATGCGTAGGTTTGGCAAGCTCGGACATGGTCCGGGCAAGGTGCTTGTATGGTTTGGCAAGCTCGGACAAGGTCCGGGCAGGTGTTGGCATGGGTGGGCAAGGTTCTTGTACGGGTTGGCAAGCTCGGACATGGTCCGGGCAAGGTGCTTGTATGGTTTGGCAAGCTTGGGCAAGGTCCGGGCACGTGTTGGCATGGGTGGGCAAGGTGCTTGTACGGTTTGGCAAGCTCGGACAGGGTCCGGGCAAGTATTGGCACGCGTGGCCAAGGTTCTTGGACGGTTTGACAAGCTCGGACAAGGTTCGGGCAAGGTCCTTGTATGGTTTGGCAAGCTTAGGCAAGGTCCGGGCATGTGTTGGCACGCGTGGGCAAGGTTCTTGTACGGTTTGGCAAGCTTGGACATGGTCCGGGCAAGGTGCTTGTATGGTTTGGCAAGCTTGGGCAAGGTCCGGGCAAGTGTTGGCACGCGTGGGCAAGGTTCTTGTACGGTTTGGCAAGCTTGGACAAGGTCCGGGCAAGGTGCTTGTATGATTTGGCAAGCTTGGGCAAGGTCCGGGCAAGTGTTGGGAGGCTTGGGCAAGGTCCGGGCACGGTTTAGCAAGGTTTGGGTAAGTCCTGGTACGGTTTGGCAAGGTTCTGGGACGTGCTGGCACGTCCAGGCACGTCCTGGCACGTCCAGGACTGCCCTGGCACGTCCAGGACTGGTCCTGGCACGTCCAGGACTGGTCCTGGCACGTCCAGGACTGGTCCAGGACCAGTCCAGGACTGTTCCAGCACAGTCCAAAATTTCACTCCCGTACCAAAATTAAATTCACTCGTTACATTTGAGTCCTGATGGTTTTATTCACTCCTACTTGACCCCCCCTAAATGTTAGGGGGTGCCGCTGGCGGTGCCGCCGCCCGTGGTGGCCCGTAGAGCGGCACTATGTGAAACACTAAAAAATTTCAAAAATATTCTATGGCTGTCAAAAAATTATGAAACTTGGCAGGAAGCATCCTTATATGATGCCAAGGAATGCTGCAAAAAATCGCGTAAAAATACGATCTCTAGGTCCCTCAAACGGAGGTTGTCATCTCACGAAAAAGTATGTCTGTTCGTGGCACATGGGAAAAGGCTCATTTTGCATATATAGGGGGGCACCCCCAACCCCCCTCCCCATGGCCTTGCTCACACTACCACATGTATGCCCCTCCCAATAGACAAGATCAAGGTGTGAGCAAGTCCATGGGGTGTCCCTCCCCAAAACGTCGACCACCTTCCCCGGTGGCGGCGGCGGTGGTGCCGGCGGCGGTGGCGGCCGCCGGCGAGATTTTCCGGCGACTTTTCCGGCGACCCTTAAAATGTGTGGAATTTCAAATGGGATCGATGGATGAGCGTATCTAGGGGTTCTTGGGCCTTCCTTGCACGCTATTCCTGTCGAAACTCGAGCGGAAAGGCATCCGTTGGGGCGTTTTCCTCGCGGTTGCTCAGTAAGCAAGGGCTAGGTTGGACTATCGTGTTTGTGAGGCACTCGAAACCTCTTTTGGTAGCCTTCGGATGGTACGTTCCCCCATCCCCCCATTTGAAATCCCATTCATTGCCCCTCATGCGTAGGTTTGGCAAGCTCGGACATGGTCCGGGCAAGGTGCTTGTATGGTTTGGCAAGCTCGGACAAGGTCCGGGTAGGTGTTGGCATGGGTGGGCAAGGTGCTTGTACGGTTTGGCAAGCTCGGACAGGGTCCGGGCAAGTATTGGCATGCGTGGGCAAGGTTCTTGGACGGTTTGGCAAGCTCGGACATGGTCCGGGCAAGGTGCTTGTATGGTTTGGCAAGCTTGGGCAAGGTCCGGGCAATTGTTGGCATGGGTGGGCAAGGTGCTTGTACGGTTTGGCAAGCTCGGACATGGTCCGGGCAAGTGTTGGCATGGGTGGGCAAGGTTCTTGTACGGTTTGGCAAGCTCGGACATGGTCCGGCAAAGTGTTGGCATGCGTGGGCAAGGTGCCTGTATGGTTTGGCAAGCTTGGGCAAGGTCCGGGCAAGTGTGGGCACGCGTGGGCAAGGTTCTTGTAGGGTTTGGCAAGCTTGGGCAAGGTCCGGGCAAGTGTGGCACGCGTGGGCAAGGTTCTTGTACGGTTTGGCAAGCTTGGACAAGGTCCGGGCAAGGTGCTTGTATGATTTGGCAAGCTTGGGCAAGGTCCGGGCAAGTGTTGGGAGGCTTGGGCAAGGTCCGGGCACGGTTTGGCAAGGTTTGGGTAAGTCCTGGTACGGTTTGGCAAGGTTCTGGGACGTGCTGGCACGTTCTGGCACGTCCAGGACTGCCCTGGTACGTCAAGGACTGGTCCTGGCACGTCCAGGACTGGTCCTGGCACGTCCAGGACTGGTCCAGCACAGTCCGAAAATTTCACTCCCGTACCAAAATTAAATTCACTCGTAACATTTGAGTCCTGATGGTTTTATTCACTCCTACTTGACCCCCCCTAAATGTTAGGGGGTGCCGCTGCCGGTGCCGCCGCCCGTGGTGGCCCGTAGAGCGCGCACTATGTGAAACACTAAAAAATTTCAAAAATATTCTATGGCTGTCAAAAAATTATGAAACTTGGCAGGAAGCATCCTTATATGATGCCAAGGAATGCTGCAAAAAATCGCGTAAAAATACGATCTCTAGGTCCCTCAAACGGAGGTTGTCATCTCACGAAAAAGTGTGTCTGTTCGTGGCACATGGGAAAAGGCTCATTTTGCATATATAGGGGGGCACCCCCAACCCCCCTCCCCATGGCCTTGCTCACACTACCACATGTATGCCCCTCCCAATAGACAAGATCAAGGTGTGAGCAAGTCCATGGGGTGTCCCTCCCCAAAACGTCGACCACCTTCCCCGGTGGCGGCGACGGTGGTGCCGGCGGCGGCGGCGGCCGCCGGCGAGATTTTCCGGCGACTTTTCCGGCGACCCTTAAAATGTGTGGAATTTCAAATGGGATCGATGGATGAGCGTATCTAGGGGTTCTTGGGCCTTCCTTGCACGCTATTCCTGTCGAAACTCGAGCGGAAAGGCATCCGTTGGGGCGTTTTCCTCGCGGTTGCTCAGTAAGCAAGGGCTAGGTTGGACTATCGTGTTTGTGAGGCACTCGAAACCTCTTTTGGTAGCCTTCGGATGGTACGTTCCCCCATCCCCCCATTTGAAATCCCATTCATTGCCCCTCATGCGTAGGTTTGGCAAGCTCGGACAAGGTCCGGGCAGGTGTTGGCATGGGTGGGCAAGGTTCTTGTACGGGTTGGCAAGCTCGGACATGGTCCGGCAAGGTGCTTGTATGGTTTGGCAAGCTTGGGCATGGTCCGGGCACGTGTTGGCATGGGTGGGCAAGGTGCTTGTACGGTTTGGCAAGCTCGGACAGGGTCCGGGCAAGTATTGGCACGCGTGGGCAAGGTTCTTGGACGGTTTGGCAAGCTCGGACAAGGTTCGGGCAAGGTGCTTGTATGGTTTGGCAAGCTTAGGCAAGGTCCGGGCAAGTGTTGGCACGCGTGGGCAAGGTTCTTGTACGGTTTGGCAAGCTTGGACATGGTCCGGGCAAGGTGCTTGTACGGTTTGGCAAGCTTGGGCAAGGTCCGGGCAAGTGTTGGCACGCGTGGGCAAGGTTCTTGTACGGTTTGGCAAGCTTGGACAAGGTCCGGGCAAGGTGCTTGTATGGTTTGGCAAGCTTCGGCAAGGTCCGGGCAAGTGTTGGCACGCGTGGGCAAGGTTCTTGTACGGTTTGGCAAGCTTGGACAAGGTCCGGGCAAGGTGGTTGTATGGTTTGGCAAGTTTGGGCAAGGTCCGGGCAAGTGTTGGCACGCGTGGGCAAGGTTCTTGTACGGTTTGGCAAGCTTGGACAAGGTCCGGGCAAGGTGCTTGTATGATTGGCAGCTTGGGCAAGGTCCGGGCAAGTGTTGGGAGGCTTGGGCAAGGTCCGGGCACGGTTTGGCAGGTTTGGGTAAGTCCTGGTACGGTTTGGCAAGGTTCTGGGACGTGCTGCACGTTCTGGCACGTCCAGGACTGCCCTGGTACGTCAAGGACTGGTCCTGGCACGTCCAGGACTGGTCCAGCACAGTCCGAAAATTTCACTCCCGTACCAAAATTAAATTCACTCGTAACATTTGAGTCCTGATGGTTTTATTCACTCCTACTTGACCCCCCCTAAATGTTAGGGGGTGCCGCTGGCGGTGCCGCCGCCCGTGGTGGCCCGTAGAGCGCGCACTATGTGAAACACTAAAAAATTTCAAAAATATTCTATGGCTGTCAAAAAATTATGAAACTTGGCAGGAAGCATCCTTATATGATGCCAAGGAATGCTGCAAAAAATCGCGTAAAAATACGATCTCTAGGTCCCTCAAACGGAGGTTGTCATCTCACGAAAAAGTATGTCTGTTCGTGGCACATGGGAAAAGGCTCATTTTGCATATATAGGGGGCACCCCCAACCCCCCTCCCCATGGCCTTGCTCACACTACCACATGTATGCCCCTCCCAATAGACAAGATCAAGGTGTGAGCAAGTCCATGGGGTGTCCCTCACCAAAACGTCGACCACCTTCCCCGGTGGCGGCGACGGTGGTGCCGGCAGCGGCGGCGGCGGCCCGGCGAAATTTTCCGGCGACTTTTCCGGGACCCTTAAAATGTGTGGAATTTCAAATGGGATCGATGGATGAGCGTATCTAGGGGTTCTTGGGCCTTCCTTGCACGCTATTCCTGTCGAAACTCGAGCGGAAAGGCATCCGTTGGGGCGTTTTCCTCGCGGTTGCTCAGTAAGCAAGGGCTAGGTTGGACTATCGTGTTTGTGAGGCACTCGAAACCTCTTTTGGTAGCCTTCGGATGGTACGTTCCCCATCCCCCCATTTGAAATCCCATTCATTGCCCCTCATGCGTAGGTTTGGCAAGCTCGGACAAGGTCCGGGCAGGTGTGGCATGGGTGGGCAAGGTTCTTGTACGGGTTTGGCAAGCTCGGACATGGTCCCGGCAAGGTGCTTGTATGGTTTGGCAAGCTGGGGCATGGTCCGGGCACGTGTGTTGGCATGGGTGGGCAAGGTGCTTGTACGGTTTGGCAAGCTCGGACAGGGTCCGGGCAAGTATTGGCACGCGTGGGCAAGGTTCTTGGACGGTTTGGCAAGCTCGGACAAGGTTCGGGCAAGGTGCTTGTATGGTTTGGCAAGCTTAGGCAAGGTCCGGGCAAGTGTTGGCACGCGTGGGCAAGGTTCTTGTACGGTTTGGCAAGCTTGGACATGGTCCGGGCAAGGTGCTTGTACGGTTTTGGCAAGCTTGGGCAAGGTTCCGGGCAAGTGTTGGCACGCGTGGGCAAGGTTCTTGTACGGTTTGGCAAGCTTGGACAAGGTCCGGGCAAGGTGCTTGTATGGTTGGCAAGCTTCGGCAAGGTCCGGGCAAGTGTTGGCACGCGTGGGCAAGGTTCTTGTACGGTTTGGCAAGCTTGGACAAGGTCCGGGCAAGGTGGTGTATGGTTTGGCAAGTTTGGGCAAGGTCCGGGCAAGTGTTGGCACGCGTGGGCAAGGTTCTTGTACGGTTTGGCAAGCTTGGACAAGGTCCGGGCAAGGTGCTTGTATGATTTGGCAAGCTTGGGCAAGGTCCGGGCAAGTGTTGGGAGGCTTGGGCAGGTCCGGGCACGGTTTAGCAAGGTTTGGTAAGTGGTACGGTTTAGCAAGGTTCTGGACGTGCTGCACGTCCAGGCACGTCCTGGCACGTCCAGGACTGGCCCTGGCACGTCAAGGACTGCCCTGGCACGTCAAGGACTGGCCCTGGCACGTCCAGGACTGGTCCTGGCACGTCCAGGACTGGTCCAGGACCAGTCCAGGACTGTTCCAGCACAGTCCAAAAATTTCGCTCCCGTACCAAAATTAAATTCACTCGTACATTTGAGTCCTGATGGTTTTATTCACTCCTACTTGACCCCCCCTAAATGTTAGGGGGTGCCGCTGGCGGTGCCGCCGCCCGTGGTGGCCCGTAGAGCGCGCACTATGTGAAACACTAAAAAATTTCAAAAATATTCTATGGCTGTCAAAAAATTATGAAACTTAGCAGGAAGCATCCTTATATGATGCCAAGGAATGCTGCAAAAAATCAGTAAAAATACGATCTCTAGGTCCCTCAAACGGAGGTTGTCATCTCACGAAAAAGTATGTCTGTTCGTGGCACATGGGAAAAGGCTCATTTTGCATATATAGGGGGGCACCCCCAACCCCTCCCCATGGCCTTGCTCACACTACCACATGTATGCCCCCTCCCAATAGACAAGATCAAGGTGTGAGCAAGTCCATGGGGTTTGTCCCTCCCCAAAACGTCGGCAAACTTCCCCGGTGGCGGCGACGGTGGTGCCGGCGGCGGCGGCGGCCGCGAGATTTTCCGGCGACTTTTCCGGCGACCCTAAAAATGTGTGGAATTTCAAATGGGATCGATGGATGAGCGTATCTAGGGGTTCTTGGGCCTTCCTTGCACGCTATTCCTGTCGAAACTCGAGCGGAAAGGCATCCGTGGGGCGTTTTCCTCGCGGGTTGCTCAGTAAGCAAGGGCTAGGTTGGACTATCGTGTTTGTGAGGCACTCGAACCTCTTTTGGTAGCCTTCGGATGGTACGTTCCCCAATCCCCCCATTTGAAATCCCATTCATTGCCCCTCATGCGTAGGTTTGGCAAGCTCGGACATGGTCCGGGCAAGGTTGCTTGTATGGTTTGGCAAGCTCGGACAAGGTCCGGGCAGGTGTTGGCATGGGTGGGCAATTCTTGTACGGTTTGGCAAGCTTGGACATGGTCCGGGCAAGGTGCTTGTATGGTTTGGCAAGCTTGGGCAAGGTCCGGGCAAGTGTTGGCACGCGTGGGCAAGGTTCTTGTACGGTTTGGCAAGCTTGGACAAGGTCCGGGCAAGGTGCTTGTATGATTGGCAAGCTTGGGTAAGGTCCGGGCAAGGGTGGAGGGTGGGCAAGGTCCGGGCACGTTTTTTAGCAAGGTTTGGGTAAGTCCTGTACGGTTTGGCAAGGTTCTGGGACGTGCTGGCACGTCCAGGCACGTCCTGGCACGTCCAGGACTGGTCCTGGCACGTCCAGGGACTGGTCCTGGCACGTCCAGGACTGGTCCAGGACCAGTCCAGGACTGTTTCCAGCACAGTCCAAAATTTCACTCCCGTACCAAAATTAAATTCACTCGTTACATTTGAGTCCTGATGGTTTTATTCACTCCTACTTGACCCCCCCTAAATGTTAGGGGGTGCCGCTGGCG
>NW_021634967.1:0-36263 GCF_004799145.2 Neltuma alba | reverse complement strand
TTCACATCGTGCTCCTTTCTTCCTGATCTGTTCTACTTTTCTTCATCGTGTCCGTACGGACACTAATACTGCCTTTCTGTTACCATAAACTAAAGAGATATCTATAATCTCGAAGTTAAAACAGTATGGGTGGGCTCGGAGATGATAATTTCACGCCATTTCTTGCGGAGGGGGTTTGTTGAGATCGAGATCCAACTCCTTCCGAGGAGCCTTTTCGTCATCGCGGACGTTGAGATCGATCACCGTGGAGGAATCGGAATCGCTCTGCACTCCACCGGAGCGACGCCCATCGAAAACGATGCCACGGAAGGCTGACCCGCAGCCAAGCTCGCGCGTATTACCGCATCGAGGTAAAACGCCTGATTCACCGGCGGAATCGTGCCGGGAAATACCGACGCCGGCAGAGGAAACTGCTGCTGGAAAGGGAAGCGCACGGAGCTGGTGACGGATCCCCCGGCTTGGGAGGACAAGTTGAGGTCCAGCGGTGAGGAATCCATCTCGCGATCCGGCTCACGGTCACGGCTGGAAGACTCGACCGTGCTGCTCTGAGCCGGACTAGTCTGTTGGCTGGCATGCTCGGAGAGGAAAGGGAAGTTGGTCTTAGCCTTGGCTCCACGGAATTCCCGTGCGGCGGCGTCGTAGGCCCGGGCAGCCTCTTCCGCGGTATCAAAGGTGCCAAGCCAAACACGGCTCTTTTTGCTGGGATCTCTAATTTCAGCGGCGTATCTTCCCCAGGGCCTCTTCCTAACACCCCTAAAATGCACCTCCTTGAGGCCGCCGTGAAAGTTGGATTTAACCGCGGCGGGCTTCTCCCTGGGCGCCATGAGTGAAGGCGACGTGAAGCACTCGACAGAGATTGGTCGGATTCAGGTATGGGTGAGCGGCAAGAGAGGAGTGGGGAGGAAGCAATGAAGCAGGTGTGGGCTTTATAGATGGAGAAGAAGGGTAAAATGGGCAATGCGGGGTAGAGAGGGGGGAGAGAAAGGTTAGAGTCAGAGAGGGATTTGACTGGGGGGGTAGGGGATGATAGGGTGGCTGTGCTAGAGTGCGTGGGGGCAATTTACTATGGCAGTCTCCGAATTACGTGGCACGGGGGTTGGCTAGAGAGCAGACAAACAAAACGGTGTGTGTGTGAGATCCAACGGCTCCCACCGGGCCTTTAGCGATTTTTAAAAGAGAGAGAAAGAGGAGGCGGCAGAGGAAGCGCTCGCGCTCTGTGGGGGGCGGAAAAAAGACAAAAGAAGGGGAGAGGACACGCGTCAGGGGGAAGCAGGAAGGAGGTCGCGGCATAGGAATTCGGTGGTTTTGCGTTCTCCGTCTGACACGTGAAAAACCATGATGTTTGTTTTACTCGGTCTCCTCCTTTCTCTGTCTCTATTTTATGCCTGCGCCCTTTACTTGACTTTCATTATTGGATTCAGTTAACTATTCCATTTGCCTACGCGCCCACGCCTCCTTCCCCCTCACCTTCATCCTATAATCATGCCTACAGTTTGCGCCCCCAAAAAAAAAAAAATATTAAAAATAATAAACAAAGTTCCTGTGGGGCGAGGGTCGCTCCTTCGCTCCATCTCGCCTACTTCGGCTGCGCCTCATTTGGATCTAGATATCTTTCCTTTTAAAAATCATATTCACATATATTTCCTCCGTTCCTCCGTATAACATACAGAGATTTAAAAATTAGTTAAATATTTTTAAAAAAATGATTAAAGGTTTATATATTTCTTATAGGTATCTTACAAATAGTATGATGTGATATAAAAAAAGGAGTATGTAATGAAGAATTTGTGAATTCCACGCCCAGAATGGAAGTAATGATCCAATGCTGTGAAACTTTCCATTTCCAGTGGACTGTAAATCCAACCCAGACGCTGTGATGCGTCCTCCTTTTAATGTTTGTCCCGTTGTTCCCCTGCAGTCACTCCAATGCGAAGTTATGCATTTGAAATGTATGAAGATTTTTTCTGGTTGAAAGAGTTTGAACACATTGAAAATCTGTTATCAAAACGGCGGGCTGTGAATTCCACAACCGGATGAATTAGTCTTTTATCCTTCGAGTGAGGGACACTCTTACAGAATAAAATCAACAATAAAAAAAATAAACATTTCACTGTACACTTGGCGTCCATTTATACATATTAATTCATAAATATGTGGTTGATATAAACTCCATAAAGAATTCATGTAAGTCACATATGTTTATTGTTCTTACTATAGAGACGAAGACAACAAGCAATTTGTGTCTTCAAATTGAAAATTTTTTAAAGTGACAAAGAAACCAGGTATAATTTACTCGAAATTTAATAAATATTACTTCTCCGATCCTAAACATGTAAGGGTCTTATAATTAGAACCGGAGGAGTAATACAGATCACAGCATATCAAATCGATTATTCACTTCTACTGTTGAGCAAAATTTTCTCTTTCATAATTTTGTTTTTATAATATCATTCTTTTTTTTCCTTAATTGCAATTAATGTTTTTTACTTCCACCGAAACATTTCTATACTGTATCTGAGCAGCACAAATGAATCAAATGATGCGATAGTGACCAGAAAATATAAATTGAAAATGGAAACACGTCAGTCACGTAAACGATTCGCCTGTATAAAGGCATGATTGATGAAAACAAATATGCAAGAGGATTGAATACCGCCAAAATAAATGATAAAATGAAGGATTGTACTATGCGCGTGTATTATTTATACCACTGTAAAATATCAAAACATTAATTAGTCATCAGTTTTGAGTTGTGTGAGAATTTATTGGATATAACTCTCCGAAAACAAATTTTCCCCATTCACAGGAGTTATAATTCATTTTATTTTAAGAGATAGCCATCCAGAATAGATGTCATGCTAAGAATCGGAAGTGCGGTGTGTGTGTGTTTGTGTGTATGACATCACATTAAAATCTAGTCCATTGAATATGTTGAATTGAATTTAACTATGTACGACTGGCGTGATTTAGTTAGGTTCTAGAGCAGCCGTTCAAAATTGCTGTTTTCACTTACCGCTGGAAATGTTGGGGGTTGAATAATAAACATTTCCCATTCTGCTCATGTCTGGTGCGAGGAAATTGGGACGGAAGAACAATTTTAATGAATTCAATCTAAAAAATTAAAAAAGCAGGGCTATAGAATTTTAATAGAGAGAAAATGCAAGACAAAAGAGTGATCAGAATTAGTTAAAAATATTTAATACCACTTCTTTAATTTTTTAAATTAAGCTTATTAAATTTTTTGTTTCTTTCTTTGTTTTTCTCATGTCAAACGGAACCTCAGAGTAGTCAGTCCAATGTTATATATTTTGAAACGAGAATAGTCAGCCTTCCCTGGATGCCAGTTGCGGTTGGAAACAAGTTCTTTTCTTCTTTGCTCTCCCCACTGTGACACTGCACGCTTCCAATCCAAGTTAGGTACACGGAGACGAAATCGCATTCATATAGTTAATTAGCTTCTGCGTATGAAATAGACAACCCTCCACATTAATAGGTCTCTGTTTTAAGGCCCTTGTTCACACTTCCTTGTCAAACTCACGAGTCAACTCGCCGAGTTTACCGAGTTCCCACTACTCACAGCACGTCACCACCAACTAATATTCACTTATTTTTAATGTGTTTGTGTCAGGGTTAAATTTATAATCACTTCAATCCGAGTTCATTGCAGCTTAAAAATATATTATAATTTATATTTTTTTCACCTGAAATTTCTATAAGTAATATTCTTTACAGATCTTGTTTGTTACATCGGTATTATTTTCCACAAACACAAATATTCTCTTGTTAAAAACAATTTGCACTAGATGCATGTTGATATTTATTACTAGAGACTAATCTCTTTTATTAGATTGGATTTTGCCGGTATTTGTTGTGTGGGCATGTGAGTTAAATATACAATTTATTTAAATATAATACTACTACTACCTTTGGTTATTAGTTAAGAACTAGTCAACTAATTTAAGTATATTAAGAACATTTATTAAATTAGTTATTTGTAATAAATATATGATGTCCTCCCTAAAATACTTTTACTTATAATGCATATTAGTTAAAACTATTATTTGATAGATTTTTTAACATATGTAATTATCACGTGGACTATCTTAAAAAAATAAATAAATATGAGAGATAGAGTAAATTAAGATTCTATATTTATAATTAAAACTAACTCTTATATTAAAGATTAGACGTATTTACTACGCGGGTCCATGGGGGCGTCACGGTGGACTTTAAAATTTGAGCACGTTTAGTAAGAAAAGAAGGAAATAGCCAGACTGACGAGCGAGGGGGCGACTGCGTTCGTTGGAGCCTTTGAACTTGAAGGCTGCACTGAGGAAGAGAGAAACGCAACTTTTGACGGAAGTGTTCATGGAAGAGGGATCATCTGCGCAAGGCCTCAGGATAAAAGCGGTGGGGCACCGCCGCAGTGGCCCGATGACTTCACGGAGCCGCGGATTTGGAAAAAATTTGTGCGGTCCCAGGGGACGCAGGTGTTGGGCTCCACAGATCAAAATCCGCGTTCTCGAATGCTAGCATTGACGTCGTTGACCCAATATATCCGTACGTGATTTTAGCCGGTTCAGTACGTGTCGAGCAGAGCAACCGGGACCGTCCGTTTGGAAGTCATGACAGAAGTACGATATCGAACACGTGTGAATATACAATAAACTAGTTATAATTATAAAATTACGCGCGCGCACACGTATGAAACAAGACTGTTTGCTTGGCAAGCTCTTGCGTGTAGTTAAAAAACGCATGTGATGCACATAGGGAGCAGCCACACTAACGTGTTGACTAATTTTTGTGGAAGAATATTGTTTACTTTGCTGTGGACTTTATTAGCGCGTGCCACACTCGGCACCCTATTAAACAAATACCACTTTTATTTTAATATTGAGATGCCACCAGCAAATGTATGCTGCTTTCTATTTTGAATATAAGATTTTTAAACTAGACAAACTCGATCTCAGTTCTTATATTTAAAAACAGATGTAGTATGTTTTTTCAAAACTTATTAATATAAATAACTGCTTAATTATCTTAAATGTATGAAATAAATAAATAAATTATAATAAATATGATACAGCCTCTTTATTTAAATATACATATAGAGCATTAAGGAGCCGGGGAAATATATGAAAATTAGAAGCCCGTCTCGTTCTTTTCTACAAAACCATCTTAAGTGTCGCGGTTAATTTTTGTTCTGGGACAAAAACGGATTAAATAATTCTATAAGCTGATTCTCCTTATGAAGTACTGCCGATTGTAATTGTTGAGCGAAATATTAAAATAAGAAAGATTGTAATAAAGCACAATAGTATTATATGGTTACTAGAAATTTCAAGGCAGGACCTGACTGCTAATGCCATTCACCCCTCATTATGGGTTTATATAATTAATTTAATTGAGATGGTTTGTTTATATCTAACTTTTTTTTTTAATTAGTTATGGGTTTGTATATCAACATTTTTATTAATTATGGGTTTGTTACCGGGACAACTTACGATTCACTCAATAAAAAAAGTTAAGAATTTAAATATTCCGATCCCAACTTCTTCACGCAATCCAGATAAGGAAAAAAGGAGCAAAATTAATAATTCCAGCCACGGATATAAAAAATGTTTATTTCCACCCTACCTTTTCTCTTCTTTTCTTTTTTTCGTACAGTTATTCCCATCTTTTCTTGTCATTGAATTAGACTGAAAATATCTCCTTCAAATCAAGGATATTAATTTTTTTCTGACGGAATCAATAGTTAAAAAATATTTGTAACGCACATTCAAAGGGGAAAAAAATCAGCAGCATGAATGATAAGTAATTAGTGGGCAGATAACGAATCAGAAATGAATAGCGGAGACCCGCGAGCGAATGAACATTAATGAATATTTTTATTATCTGTAATGGAAAATCTCTGTCTACCAAAAACATAATTATTGTGTAATTGCAAAGTCTACTTTGGATTTGGAACCCAAAAAAACAGAATCTTGTTCCTTGTTTGGTACATCGACATAATGGGGGAGGAAAGAAGATTAAAAAGAAAATGGGCACAAAACATTGTAATGCCCTTTGTTAAAATAGTGACTAAAAATAAATACCAAAAAAAAAAATATTATAAATATCTATCAAGTGCGTTCATTTTTATGTGGTAAAATGGACCTGGAGACCGGATTTATGTATTAGATGTTAACCCTCCATGGAGTCATGGACCATATGCATTACTCCGCATTTTTAATTTATTTTTTTCGCAATAATCACTGGCCAGAAAAAAATACCTGTTATAAAATGTATACGTTATCATACTCCATATATTCTGAGTAACATTTCTCTCATTTCATTTAGAAATACACTCTCCATTCCATTTTATAAGAATATTTGACCAAAAAATATTGATAAAAAGTCAGTTAAAATTTATTAAAAATAATAAATATATAAAAATTGTAATTTTTTTTTACATATCTTTGTTTATGGGACGAAAGCATGAGAAAAAAAATAAAAAATTACTAAAATAAAAATAACCGTAAAAGAGAGAAAATATATGATGGAGAAAAATCTTAAAGGGCGGTGTGATAATAACTACATTGCCATTAAAATAAGTAATTAAATAGGCGAAATGAAAAATTAATAAAAAAAGCATAAGAAATCTTCTAAATGCATCTTAGAAATAAGTGGTAGGTAATAGTAGTTGTTTCTTGTACAAATGAATAGTGAAAGTATTTTTAAATATATATTCATTAGTTAAATATAAAGTCGCACTAGTTTTGGACCTGTGCGCGTTACATTGTCAAGCATGTCAATACAAAGTTAAGCAACATTTGCAGTTTTGCACTAGTTTTAAAAACTGAACAAGAAGTACGCATCTTTTAGAGTAACTTATATCACAAGAGAGCGAAACACGTAATTAATACGGGCTAAATATTAATCATAGCACTGCTACAAGCTAAACTAATTAAATCGGCATCCTATAAGCCATAGGAGTTTTTTTTTTTTGGTACAAAATTTTTGGAAAGGGGTTGGGTTCATCCACGATCCAAGGGCAGGGTGAAATCTCCCTTCCTCCTAGGTCATACCAATGCTGGGCAGGGACGAGCCGTCAATTACCCTCAGGAATTTACCTAGATACCCAGGAGCTAAGATGCCTCCCTAAACGCTGTGACTGGAACCACAACAAAGTGGTACTCCCCAGCAGCAGAAGTGGTTTTAGGCTCTACGGAGGGTCCTAATACGGGATACGAAGGCCCTTTTTTTGGGGGGTGGAAGCCCAACACTCCTTTTTGGTGACAAGAAGCCCAACACTCTAGTGGACTATTAAAGTCCATTTGTGGTTACAAAACCCAAGAAGCCCGTTTACGGCCTAGAAAACTGACACGAAGCAGGCCTTGAGAGACCAGTTCAAATACCATTTGTTCTGGCGATGTTTTAGACCATTTTTGTTGAATTTCCTTTAGGGCAATTCGCGCTTAAAATTTAAAAGCAGTGAAGATAAAATACCCACTGCTTCCAATCCCAAATATGTGAGCTAGTTTATAGTGTAAAATATAATATATATTATAAATCAACTCTTATATTTAGGAACAGAGGCAGTGTTAAAAGTTTATTTCATCAACACACAATGCTTATTTGGGGTTGTTTAAAATAAAAACACTTACAAATATATTTACGTAAGTTGAAACAAAATTTTCATAAAAAATTTATTTTATATTTTATAAATCACAATTACAAAAGCTGCTTTTCAAGGATCTTACTGCCATTCCAAATACTACCATCGGTCCTTAATACGAGAGTTATTTAATTAATTTAAGTAAATTAAATAAATTAATTAAATTAGTTATTTGTAATAAATATGTTATGTCTTTCCTATAATACCATTACCAATCATATATATTAGTTGGAACCATCATTTGATGAAATTTTTAACATATGCAAGTGCAACTACTCCAAAAACTACCTTAAAAAAAAAGAATAAATATGAAAGACAAATTAGATTGAAATCTTATATTTAAAATCAAATTGAATATTAAATTAAATTTTGTGTTAAAAATCCAGAATAGTAAATACATAATCTTCTCAATGCGAGGGAGCACATTTGCTACTCTCCACAACTTTCGCTATAACATTTGGAGAAATCTCACCATGTAGCATTTGGGCAGTTAATTTTGCATTGTGAGTGAAAAAAACCCATGTAGCTTCATCGTAAATCCTTTGTAATTTTCCAGGGTACAATGGCAAGCGCCTCGAAGTCAACAATTTGATTTTTCTCATAACGTGGTGTTCCTATGTGCAGGAATCAAATTTCTGAGACGTCAAGTTTCGTCCTAAATAAAAGGCCTTCACGTAATCATTGATTAAAGTCAAATGAAGGCAAGTCGAAGTCTGATTATAAAATAGGAAAGCTTACCCAACATAATCCTGGTACCAAAAGCAAAAAAGGAGTTTTTTTTTTTGGTCACTTTGCTATGAAACAATTTTTGCCGAATTATATATTCCACGCGGTTTTAAATCATAATAATCCAAAATTTCCGGCACCTTTTGTCACGACGGGTGCAGAGAAGTTTGGACAAAATAGGAGAAGACCAAGTCTCCTGGTATTTGCCTTTTTTTCCCCCTCAATAGTAATTGTCCAAACGAGAGTCTCCCGTATGATTTATCGTTTTATGACTTGTGAGAACGCGGATTCGACCGGGCATTGTTGAAATATTTACATCTAATTCATAAATTATAATTACAACTACCTTAATTCTTAATATAAGAGTCAGTAAATGTATAGAATTTAATCCTAAATATAAGATAGGAATCTCTTTTGTCTTTTATCTTTATATATATATATTTTAAATTAGTTTATTCAAGTTATTAATCGGTATATAATTCAATGTTATACAAAATATTTTGAAAAAAAATCATAATTAACTAATTTATTCAACTTCTTTAATATATTTAAACCAGTTAAGTAATTCTTACTACTTTCAGTTTTAGATGTAAAATCTAGCTTATAATGTACTAACTTGTATTTTGAACTAGAAATAGTAATAAATAAAAACTAGGAGTACTCATCTAAAATTTCGTTCAATGCATGTGAAAGTGTCTAGTTTAACCTATTAATTATACTGTTTTGATAATGCTTGCGCTAATTATTTCATCCTTTAGTGTATATCAACGAGAAGTTTTTAGATGGCAGAATAGCACCCGCTTTTTAATCTGCCATAAATAGAGTAATTTCAAATTCTTTAGGTCTGTGGCCCAATAATTTCTTATATTGAATGGGAATTTCAAACACCCCATTGATCGTGATATTACTAATCAATAAATATGGCCTAAAAGAAGAAGAATATAATTATAATAATAATAAAGACACCTTCGTAACTAAACTATTGCTTCGCCTTGATTGTCCTGCTCGTGTTTTTCTTGCATATGGTTGGCAAAAAAATAAAAAACAATTTTATGAAATGAAGTCGCAGTTTCATAAAAAGGGTGGTACGACAGAGCTAGAAAGGATGGAGGGAAATTACGTTCACACTTCACACTACTGTGCCACACGGATTCTTTCGCATTAACCGTTTTCCGAGTCAACAGTCAGCACGGTAGTTATGACTTGTTCTCCCAGTCTATGCTCCACTGTGTTTGTCTTCGTCAAACGCCATTTTGCCACGTGGACAAAACGCTCCTCGGAACCGCCGCCTCCCTGTACCTCTGTGTCTTCACTCCAGCTGTCTCAGCTCTCGTCTCTCATCTTCTTCAAAGGCCCAACCTTTATAAAACAATTCTCAGTCACTTTCACTCCGGCAAAAGCAACAATGTAAAATAAATTTATTTATTTATCTATTTTCTTTTTGAGAGAAAAAAACTCCCCGCGTAGACCTTTGAACCTCCAACCGTGGAATTCCAAACAGCGTAGACTTCCCCAATGGGGTCATCTTCTCCTCCTCCTTTTTATTTCTGTCGCTGCAAATCCAGAAACCTCAATAGAGCGACGCCTAAGCTAAGAACTAACAATGGGTTTCGCTAGTAATAATGCCGGATTAGAGCCTCACTTGACGGCGGAAAAAGCCGTCTCCGTCATTGGTCTCGGTTTTGATCTATGCAAAGGAATACGATTTTCGGCTTGCATGAAGGGTCCTTCTGGCTCTAGTTTGATAACGTTCGATTCGAATCAGACAAGGGACCTCGTTTTCCCAGGTGGGATTGTCGTCCCTAACGTGTCAGCTTCCATCAGGTGCGACAAAGGAGAGCGCACTAGGTTTCAATCCGACGTGCTGAAGTTTAATCCGGTGATTGTTAACTTTTTTCGTCTCTTGCTAATGATTATGTCCGGTTAAGTGGTTTAGCTGTAGCTCCCTCTTAGCAGCACTTAGTTCTCTTTATTTGGATAATTTGAAACAGTTATTAGTACTGTTGATCATGTCATGGGGTCGCTGTCTTTGAGAGATTGAGAATAAAATCAAGAAGCATTATCTGGAAGATTAGATGAGATATCGTAGAATTAAGTGAATTTGTGATATTGCAGATGTCGGAGCTATTCAATAAAGAGCTGGGCTTATCGGGAAAGGTTCCATCTGGACAATTCAATCAGATGTTTGACATGAAAAATGGCTGGCCAAAGGATGCGGCTTCCACAAAAAGCCTGGCTTTAGATGGTTGGTTCATAACATTGTATAACATTGAGTTAAGCAGATCCAATATTACTCTTTCAGAAGAATTGATAAGAGAAGTGCCTTCTTCGTGGAACCCCTCTGCCCTTGCTGAGTAAGCCTCTTTGTTCTTGGTGTTGACTTGGTTTTTTGTCTTCCCCGCCAATCTTCTTCGTGATGTTGTGGTGATGTTTTTTGGATTCTTAATTTTGGATGAGCACTGAACTGTTTTGGTGATTCTTCAGGTTTATTGCCAATTATGGGACTCATGTTGTTGTTGGGGTGAAGATGGGTGGTAAGGATGTGATTCATATCAAGCAGTCCAAAAAGTCAGATCTTGAGCCCAACGACGTGCAGAAATTGTTAAAGCAATTAGCTGACGAGAGGTTTTCTGGTAATTCAAACCAAACTTTCAATGTCAATGCCGCCGAAATATCAGGAAAACTCAAGGTGCAGATTCATCATACTGCTTAATTTCTAATAAAGGGGACACCGCATCTTGCAATTTTGCTAAATGTTCCCTTTTCTTTTTCCCTTTATGCAGGACGATCATGCTAAGTCGTGGGGGTTTCGCAAATCTTTCCCTTTTAGTGGCAGACCAATTGTGAAAAGCCATTCCAAGAACGATGTTAGTATCTCTCTCAAATTTCATTAACTGAGCAATATCTGATCAACTTGCATGTGACAGATTTGGATAGGACTTGACTTAACAAATTCCTATAATTTGTACAGGAGATTCAAAGCATTACCGTTCGAAAGGGAGGAATTGATGCTGGCCAATCTTTCAACGAGTGGCTCTCAACCATATCACAGTCTCCTGATGTGATATCGATGTCATTTGTACCTATTACTTCCCTGCTAAGCAGTTCTGTTCCAGGCAGTATTTTTCTGAGTCATGCGGTGAACTTATACCTTAGATGTGAGTTGACTAATCCCTCTGTGATGATACGTTTTGGTCTATAAACAATGCTTTGGGATGATCCTATAAACAATGCGTGAATTTTGCAGATAAACCTCCAATTGAAGAGCTTCATCAGTTTCTGGAATTCCAGTTGCCTCGGTTATGGGCTCCCATGTATGGTGATCTGCCTCTCGGATTTGGTCATATACAGAGAAGGAACATGTCTCCATCACTTCAGTTCACTCTCATGGGACCCAAGCTTTTTGTTAATACTGCCAAGGTAATTAAGTTAGAGTGATGAAATTACAAAACACGGAAATTTCTGTGAGGTCATCCATTAATTAGCTATTTACAATTTTGCAGGTTGACACTGGAAATAGGCCTGTAACTGGTATTCGCTTGTACTTAGAAGGTAGAAAAAACGACCACCTAGCCATCCATCTTCAGCATCTTTCAGAGATTCCCAGCATCCTCGACATCTCGTACGACCATAGCTATAATCCTACAGATGAATCCGTGGACAAAGGGTACTATGAACCTGTGAAATGGAACATGTTCTCTCACGTATGTGTAGCACCAGTTGAGTACAACCCCTCCCGACTTGATGAGTCCATCGGTATAGTCACTAGGGCATGGTTCGAGGTAAAGCTCGTAGGTATGAAGAAGGTTCTCTTCCTCAGACTTGGGTACTCCTCTGTAGCATCGGCCAGAATTCGCCGATCAGAGTGGGCCGGAGCTTCAACAATGTCTCGAAAATCGGGGTTTTTCTCAGCGTTGATGAGCACGAGGTTGAGCAAGGAGTTGTTGCAGAACACGCCGGAGAAGTCAACAAAGGTGAATATAACTCGGCCGTGTATGAAGATGGACCGCCGGTGCCGACGAGGGCTCAGAAGATGCTGAACTATGTGGACACGAAAGAGATGGTGAGGGGCCCGGAGGATGTACCGGGGTATTGGGTGGTCACCGGAGCAAAGCTCTGCGTGGAGGATAGCAGAATCTCAGTGAAGGCCAAGTTTTCGTTGCTGACTATAATGTCAGAGGAATCTCTGCCATTCATGAACATGAAGGACTAGGAAAATGATGATGTTGGGAAAAAGGAGTGACATTTCAGAATGTAGTGTTGAGTTGATGACGATATTATAGTATGAGTTGTTTGATAATTGTAAATATTATTCATTCAAATTCTTTTTTCATCATCTTTGTAGCGCAGGGCCAGCTACAGCATAGGTAGCTCGAAGTGGTTCTCTCACGAGAGGCAACCTAAGGATGGTGATCATTGACTTTGCGTCCTTAATACGAGTATTAATGTATTATAAACAAGACAGATAGCGAGGCATCTAAAAAAGTTGAATGGAATGTGTGTTCAGTTTGTTTTAATCCAGGTCTAAATCTCAAGTCTTCGCTGACTAGTTTGCTCATGGATTGCAAATGGAATGTGTTATTCTTTTTTCTTTTTTTTTCTGTGATGCAAATGGAATGTGTTATTCTCTTCTCATCAAGTAAGGGTTTTTTTTTTTGTTTTTATTTACAAAATGTCAGTCTTTGATTATTATTAACTCCATTTTTCTTATTTATCTTTCTTTCCTCCACTGAGCAATAAAGATGGACGTCTATTTTTTTTGATAATGATTTTGCTACATTGGGGATTATCTATTTTGGATGTGGCAAATAAAAAAGCAAACTGAATTAAAAATATACTTTTACCTAATATTTTTAGGAAATGCCTTTTGAGAAATTTTCTTGTTGCTGAATTCATTGTTCAAACCGGAGTTTTATATCCATTATTTTAACTATATCTTACTGTTTGTCTACAAATACATGTGGCTTTTGACTTTCTTTGTTTAATTGCTATGCATGTGCCCCCCCTTTCTTTCAAAGCCTAAATTATTTGATCCCTTTAAGAATTAGTTTAATTGTCTTTAATATCTTCATTTTGTTTTCTCTCCGGAACATGATTATCGTCTTTTTTATACCATTCCTTCATTCCATTTGTTTGTTGGTTTTCGTTTATCATGACTTGAATTTTTAAATCAAGAAGCTTCAAATCTCATGCCGTAGGATATTAAATTTGATAGGTTGAGTGTGAAATGATCTGATTACTGTCAACAAAAGTGGTCACAGTCTTCGTTCAATCAGATTTATGGGAGAAAATTATACCAAAATTGAAGAGTTTATTTTTTATCTCATCAAATGTGAAAAGACCTGTACCTTTGATTAAGAACCCTATTAAACATTATTCCCCCTTGAATAGAGGAAAATGTATAAAATTAAAAATATTCGTAATTAAAAGGATTTATATATTATGAATGATTAATTATACAAATATAAACCTGCATATTATTAACATTAGTTGTTATTAAATATTAAAAAGCAAGTCAAAGCAATTTTGGACCCAACACCGGGAGATATTCAGTTAGTACTGATCCAACGTCAAAGCAATTGTTAAATGCAAAATGAATCATCAAGTATTGATTATTGAAGGAAGGCTGACATGGGCCGAATCCAAATATTTGGGCCTTAGAGCCCACGCACTAATGTGGATTCTGGACACTTCCTTCGAGGTCGGTGGACGCTGGCCTTGAACATTCCCAAACATTCTCGAATTCCCACAACTTCACCCGCAAGGGCTAGATGGCTCCTCCCATCAGTTTAAATACCCACCCTGTCCCTTCCTTTTGGCATCAAGGAAGAACACAACCGAAAGCATTTGCAAAACATTTACCTTACTTGCAATATTTCATCTTCGTTGTGTTTCTGGAAATTCGAAAATGTCGCTGATTCCCAGTTTCTTTGGAGGCCGAAGGAGCAACATCTTCGATCCCTTCTCTCTGGACGTTTGGGATCCTTTTAGGGATTTACCGTTCCCTTCTTCTCTCTCAACCACTTCTGGAGATAATTCTGCATTTGTGAGCACACGGGTGGATTGGAGGGAGACGCCAGAGGCGCATGTGTTCAAGGCGGATCTTCCGGGGCTGAAGAAGGATGAGGTGAAAGTTGAGGTGGAAGATGACAGGGTGCTTCAGATAAGCGGAGAGAGGAACGTGGAGAAAGAAGACAAGAACGACACATGGCACCGCGTGGAGCGCAGCAGCGGCAAATTCATGAGGAGGTTCAGGCTGCCGGAGAATGCTAAGATGGATCAGGTGAAGGCTTCCATGGAGAACGGTGTCCTCACTGTGACTGTTCCAAAGGCAGAGGTTAAGAAGCCTGATGTTAAAGCTATCCAGATTTCTTAAAAAGAATGCCATTCTCTGCTTTCTCTCTGTTTTATAGTCGAAAGTGTGTTGGGTTGGGTGGGAGTTTGAACTTATAAAGTGAAAAAGGGCATTTGTTTTGTGAAGCAGCGTGTTTCTGGGAGTTAGGACCTTTGGAATGGGAGTGAAACAACGGAAGACGATTCCGTGCGATAGTATGATGGCGTCTTGTAAACTTGATATTTGGCTTTTGGGAAGTTTAGTTTGTGAATAAAGTACAGGCTTATTTTGTCGTTGTAATTGTGCTTGGTTGTCGTAATATCATGTGAAGGGAGTTTGCTAAATTGAATTTTCATAAATGGGCATTGTTTTTTTGTTTTTGTTTTACATTTTTAATAATAATTGACAGACAGGTTGTGGTCATCATTCCTGAAATTTTAAAAGTATATTTTGAGGTTTTTTTTTCCTTAAAGAATGACAACTTTGAAGGAAGGAGCAGGTTAAAAAAATAAATAAATGTAAAAAATAAAACAAATTGAAATTTTATTATTAAAAATAAATTAAGTCTCTAGGGTGTTTTTAACAAATTAAATCTTTAATTAACTTTAATATTTAACGTCGGAGGTAGGGGTGGAAACAGGCCAGGCGGCCTGTCAGGTAGGGCTGCACATGGGCAGGGCTGGGCAGGGCAGGACCCTTGCCCGATGCCCAGCCCGAAGAATGAACGGGCTGGAAAATGCAGCCCGTTGCCCAGCCCTGCCCATGAAAAGCCCTAATAAATTTGGGTTGGGCAAATGCGGGCTGGGCAGGGCGGGCTTCTATGCCCAACAAGTCAATATACTATATTAATTAACTAATTATTTATATCCTTCTAAATAATCTAATGTAACTTTATTAAAATGGAAACTTAGCCTTAATTTTGTTATTACTAATTAATATACTATGAAACTACTTTTTGTAGTAGCTAAGAGGAGTGGACTATGACAAAAAATGTTGTTAGTACTCCCTCCGTTCCTTATTATAAGAGACATTTGATGCTTATGGCATGTTCTTATATATAAGAGACACTTAAAAGTTGTCTTTACTTTTTTGTGTTGATTTCCTATTTTACCCATATTTATTGTTTCCAACTCACACTCTCTCTTTCCTACTTCTCTTTCTTTTAATAATTTATCATTGTTCTCTCTCATGTTCTCTCTCCTTATTAATGAGGGCATTTTTGGAAAAAAAATTATACTTTTTACACATTGATTGTTCTTAACTAATTTTAACTGTTTTTTTGATCAACGTAATTCGGTTATTCGTCTCTTATAATAAGGAACGGAGGGAGTATATTTTATTAAACTAAATTATTTTTCTAGTTTCTAACTCTCAAAATCATTTAAAAATAAATAAGTATAATGAATACTGAATATTGATACAATAATGTGTTTGATTTAGGAAATAAATATGAGGAAAATAAAATATATATAAATAAAATTATATATATTTTTGCGGGAGGGCCAAATGGGCAGGGCAGCATACCGTGCCCGATGCCCAGCCCTGCCCAACAGTTTGCCCAGCCCGAACATGCCCAATAATTCTTTCGGGTCATTTTTTTTAGGACGGGCTGGGCATTTTTTTGCGGGCTTGGGCGGGCATAGCGGGCTACTGGGCTTCATGAACACCCCTACTGTCAGGGGCCTCTGGCCTGCCAGGCCACGCCTGGCCTGGCCTGTTTGAAGGCCTGTTTAACTAAATAGACCAGGCTTAGGCTTTTTAAAAAGCCTGTTAAGCCTGTTAGGCCGGCCTGGGCCTGTTAGGGATTTATGATTATAATATATGAAAAAATTAATTAATGCTATTATTGTTAATGTGCTCTTTTAATTTATTTTTTAATTTTAATATATAGTTAATAGCTTAATTTTTTCTTAGATTTTGAAGTCTAGATGACAAGTGAAGATAAAAATATAATTTAAAATAATAATATCAATAATAATGTGATTTTTAAATCTTAAAAATATAAAGAAAATAGGAAAGAAAAATTTTGTTCCAAGAATGATAAATTAACTAACTTACGTATTATGTTAATTTAAGTATGATACCCTCTTTATTCATTATAAAATTAGTATTTTTTCCTCTTTATTTATTTGTCTTAATTTTAATTTTTTGTGTGTATTTAAACGTAGTCTTATTCCAAATTTTAACATATAATTACAATTAGTTTTCAATAATATTCTTATAAATTATAATTAAGATTTTAAATAGTACTTATGATACTAAAATTTAAATAAAAGATAAGACTAAAAATTTAATTATTATGTACGTTTTTTTTAATCTTAGCTTTTTTTTAAAAAATAATAATTTAAATTTAAATTTTTTAAAAATACAGGCCTTTTAATAGGCTTCAGGCCAGGCCTTTATACAGGCCAGGCTCAAGCTGAAAAATAAACCTGTAACAGGCCACAGGCCAGGCTCAGGCCAATAGGCTTCAAAACAGACCTGGCCTGTTAAGAGCAAGGCCTGGCCTGGCCTGGTCTATTTCCACCCCTAGTCGGAAGTAGCACTTGGCACTCGCACCGGAAGCGATAAGATCCAAATATTAAAAAAAAAATTTGCCAACAAGATCCAAATATTAAAATACAAATTTAAACTAGCCTTCTATGAATAAAGTACGAACCGAGTTGCGTCACCTTGTTTCCTAGTTGTTTTTATTTTTTCCTGACCTTACTGCAGTGCGCCTCTCTCCTCCTCTGCTGCTATTTTCTCATTCCCCCTCCCATCAATAGCGTGCCAGTTTAGCCATCAAATATATTCAGCTCCTCCATGTGTAACTACAGCGTGTCAACCTCTTGTGAAATATCTCCTATTTTTTGTGGGCTGCTGCGTCATTGCTGTGGAAGTCTTGAAGCGTCACCCTGATGGCCTCAAGTGCCGCCATTTCCACTGTAGATCGACTCCAATGCCACCGCTGAAGTCAAAAGCAGACCCCTATTGCTTGAGTTAGAAACTTCCATAGAGGTTCTTTCAGAAACGCCGATCTCCAAATCCCAAGACCCAATCTTCTCGGCAGGAAGAAAAACACAAAGGCTCTAAGATGATAAACCCCAATTCAACGACCTGCAAGAGAGCAAAGTCTGAATGCCCATGGTACAACCTTCGCCTAAGAAATCCAAGTCAAAACAAGACAGACTTCCTAAAAAAAGTATTTGCAACGTCATACATTACCGAATCAAGCTATTGGGAAAGTGAAGAAGATTTAGATGGCGTTCATGGGGAATACACTAATATTATTTTAACATAGCTTCAACATGTATTTTCACAATAACAAAAGCCCGAATTTATAGACTTCAGGTTGTAAAAAAACAACAACCAAATTATTACAGCTTATATGTGTTATTTGCAAAAACTAGTGACATAAAATTAACATAAGACAATTGTTGACACTTGGCTTTTACAGAAGTTAAAAATATATGACATATGGAGGAGACTTGGTTTTTTGTAATTGAGTGGGACTTAGAGTGTCGGGAATTTTAAACTAGTCTGATTTATAATTAAATTTCTCATCGTTAGATATGTTGGAGCATTTCTATCAGATGCTCCCCCACTCTCGAGTTTCCTTTCCAAGGCGGTGGGCACGAGTGTGAGTACACGATGTCTTCTTCTGCGGCTTCCGCCGGACGAGGCGACATCTGTGCTTTGGTTTTTCTTGTTTTGTTTGTCCTTTTTTCTTGTCTTTTGTTTGGTTTTGCTGATGGAGCTTCTTTCTATCGGTTCAGAAATAAGACCTGTTTTTACAATAGCTCTTACTCGATGGTGGTTTTCTTAGATCTACTTCTAATTGCTCTGATTGGCATTTTTGAGGTCGGGTTTGTAAAGATTGTTGGCGATTTTGCTCATTCTACTCCTCAGATGGTTTTAATTGGCTCTGTTTGGTGGTGGCGTGTTGAGAATGAGAGAGGTAGAAAGCTTTCTGTCCATTTGGTGCTATTGCTTGCTTGGTTGGTGGTCAGGTTTTCCCTTCCCTCTGCTGTTTCTCCTTTGCCTTTGTCTATGGATGTTTCTGCGACAATGGGTTTCTCCTATTCTTGCGATAAAAGGGTTGGGACCTAGCGGGTGGTTCTCTGAACCCCCACCCCTTATGGTGGTCTTGTTGCCACTAGCGGCATTTTTCTCTGTCATGGGCTTTGATGCGGTGGTACAGCGACATGGAAGGTCGGCTCATTGCTCCCCTTGTTCTTTGTTTACGATTAGCATTTGTGACTGTGGGCTTAGTTATTTGGGCTGTGTTTTTTTGGGTTTCTGTTTTTTTTCTTGTAAGTCTTTTTTTTTGTTAATGGGTACTTTTCCCTGGTCAAGAAAAACATAAGTTGGAGCACTTTTTTTCTTCCTTCTGTTGCATCTTTAATTTTCTTTTCTCAATTTTAATCGCATTGTTCATTTGTTTTTAAAATTTGATGGGATCTTATTGGTGGAGGTTGGGATTTGGAAGACAGGGAGGAAGGCCCTAAGATTCTAAATCTATTTATGACAAATTCATTGTAGGAGTCGAATTCATAAGCTTTTGAAATGGTGATTGAGTAGCTTAAGCCCAAGTGACGTTATTGTCTAATTAATATTGGACATCGATAAACCACCTTTTTATTTTCTATATAAACTGAAAAGTGTTAATTATTTAAGTCTAAAGTGAAGCCAAATTCATAAATAATAAAACTAATAGAAAAATTAATTCTTCTTTGAGGCTTTAACCACTCACATAAAGTTTTTGTTCTTGTAATTCAAAATTTAGAGGCAGTTTTTCACCGATGAATCGATATTTAAAATTATTTTATTCTGGATTCTTTTCTCTATCAAAATAGCAGATTTCTAAATTCCCATATAATACTTTTGGAATTTCTTTCAAAGGCCGGATAACCAATAATGATATTAATCCAATGATATTGACGTAATACTAGAAAAATAAAAGAGAAGAAACACAATTAATATAAGTTCTTTTTATTCAGGGCGTTAAAATTTAACACTTGCAGTTAAAAATAGGCTAATTTTAAAAGTTGCGACATGGGGTCGAGGGTGCCTCCTTAGTCCTTACCCTCCACTCGTCCCGGCTTCAATACTATTATTCTGAAAAAGAAAATTAGAAAATTAGGGAGTGAAAAATTATTATTTTGCGTATTGAACGAATAGGCTATGAAAGGTTCCTAAAATACCAGTGATGATATCTAAATTACGTTTCTGTTGAAATTTATTTTAAAGTTACATTTTCCCAAAGTAAGTTATACATATATATACACTTTTTAAATATTCATGCCAAATCTTCTACACGATACATATAAGCATATGTTTTGCCGATATAAATATAGCTGTTTATAATTGAATTTTATAGAATATATTATCTTTTTAGCAAATATCAAAAAGGGAAAATAAAAAAAAGCATCAGGCCGCCAGCTGGAAAAGAAAAATCGAGAGGGGGTTCTTCTGGAAGCATTAAACCGACCTCGAAAATACTAGAATTATCCCTTTTGTCCTTTTAAATACCGAATGTATCCAGCGTCTTTTTAATCAGAGCAGCAATAACCTCAGCGATCAAGTGGCAGTCTTTTGTCTCAGAACATCTTACTATTCATCGTTTTTAGATTCACTCAAGCCCGCAGTTCAAAAGATGTCGCTGATCCCAAGTGTTTTTGGTGGTCGAAGGAGCAGCATTTTCGATCCATTCTCGGTCGACATGTGGGATCCCTTCAAGGATTTTCCATTTCCCTCTTCTCTCTCGACTCCTTCTGGGGATAATTCTGCATTCGTGAGCACACGGGTGGACTGGAGGGAGACCCCAGAAGCTCATGTGTTAAAGGCCGATCTTCCAGGGCTGAAGAAGGATGAGGTGAAGGTTGAGATTGAAGATGACAGGGTGCTTCAGATAAGCGGAGAGAGGAACGTGGAGAAAGAAGACAAGAATGACACATGGCACCGCGTCGAGCGAAGCAGCGGCAGATTCATGAGGAGGTTCAGGCTGCCGGAGAATGCTAAAATGGATCAGGTGAAGGCTTCCATGGAGAACGGCGTGCTCACTGTCACCGTTCCTAAGGCAGAGGTTAAGAAGGCCGATGTTAAAGCCATCCAGATTTCTTAAAAGAGAATGCCATTGTAGTATTCTTTGCTTCTTCTTCCCCCCCCCCCGGGTAATGTATGTGTGGAGTTGGAACTGAGAAGTGAGAGAGTGTCTATGTTTGTGTGCAGTGTGTTTCTGAGAGTTATTACCTTTGGAATGGATCGGGAAAAGACTGTCGTTTGTAATACTATAAATAATCTGTAAAATTGGTAGTTTTGTGGTTGGGGAATAAATAATATAGAGCGTCATTTCCTTGTTGTAATTGTTCTCCAATCTGTGTTTTTGCCTGAGTTTTTCACAGTCCAGTATTTCCCGAGCATGGATGCGGGAAGCTTGCTTCATTGAGTCTGTAATGGGACACAGCGTGGTCTTCTGAAAAGCGGCATCTTGCGTTGCCGGGCGAATTTGGGGGGCATTCTGTCCATAGTTTCTTTGCTTCCCTAAGAACTTAAATTGATTTCTACTGAAGTTTGACTGAATTGGATAATTGATTCTCCTATGGTCTTAAGATCTGATAGGTTGAGAATATTAATCATAGTAGTTAATATTTTTTCAAACGTTTTAATAATTTTTCTTAATTCTTTCACTCACTTTCTTATTTAATTATTATTAAAAAAGGATAAACATATAAAATAAGTATTATATATAGACTTAATATTAATTTTCACACTAATAGATTAAAGTGGGCATTCCAAATACGTTACCCATAATGGAAGTAAACATGTTAGTAACAGACCTCCTTCAAAAAAAAGTCTAAAAGATAAGCTACATAAGCAATAAAAAAGGGGAACGAATAAAAGGTCTTTTGCTTTTTTCCGGAGAAAATACAATAGCTATATGAAGCTCGCACTATCAGGAAAAGAATGCAATAAAAATTTATTGGGAAAATTATTAATAAAAAAATCTCATTCAATTTGGTGTTTTTTTGGCCCTTTTATTTGTGACTTCATGTTGTCTAATTTAATTTCCTCATGAGCACTGCCAGTGCCCTTTTCTATCTGAAATTACCTCAGATGAATCTTTATTATATTTTCTTCTATGAAAATCAGATCAACTTTTTTTAAAGTTCAATATTCATACAATATAATATTTGCTAGTTTACAATAGTTTAAATTCTTTTTAAATTTTACGGGATATTTTTCAATCATAAATGTTTTGATAAATCACTTGCATCTTATCAACATTGCAGTGCACATATTTTATCCTATTCCTATTTAGGTAAAAAATTTTAAAAAATATTCTAGAAGCTGGAATGCTGAGAAGAAGGGGAAAAAATGAACCTAGAATCAAAACGTTTGGAAGATTATGAATCCTAAAATTAAAATTCCAACTCCATCATAAAAAAATAAAACACCGTTGACTATCTTTAAACTACGTCTCCTTTTTTCCCTACAGGTAGGGGACGAGCAAACACCCAATCATCCAATCATTAGTCATATTAGTCATATGATATCTGGAAGTAAAGTAATAGGAGCTGGGTTTAGCTTCTCATAATGTGACGTGCTGAATTAAGATTTAAATTTTTAATAGAAAGAGTATTTATGTTTAATATTTGATATTATTTGAAATAAGATTATCCAGATATATTTTAGACTTTTATTAGCAAGCCAGTTCGTTACGAAGCTCCGTTCTCTGAAAGTATGAGAGAACAGGAGCTGCATACTTCTATGAGCATCACGCAGCCGACAATGAATAATGCAATAGCATCTTACCGCAGTGACAGAGCCCCCTTTCCCCACAACTTTATGAATACCAAGTTCCTGGGCTAATTTAAGCCCAAAAATGGCTCCCCAGAGCCCTGCGATCAAAGCATTAGAGTTTCCTTCTTTATAGAGCCACCTATCCACTCGCTGCTACTGCCACGAAGCACTTCTCCACGCCTCACCACACCTGGGCAGCCTTTGCCAACTCCGTCGAAGCTTAGTTTTGACCATCCTCCAGGAGGAAACACCCACTTCACATATTTGACTTGCTTGCATAAACCATTGTTGTCATATTTTTTTTGCCAGTATGCCACATTCAAACATATGCTTCTTGATAATCATGTCAGGGCTTGTGGGCAGACAAAATCCTTCCTCAAATAAAGCACTGTTCCTCCAGTTCTATAATCACTGCTCTTCAGATTGTGTATAAACCACTCTATCATATTATCATTAAAGAACTGCACATTAGAGTTGGCTATCCCCAGGTCATTCCTAATTTTTCTCAACACAGGGCACTCTCTTAGAACATGACTCAGATTCTCAATATCAGCTCCACCTCTCAAACATTTTTGTTCTCTACCAAATAACCTATTTTGTGCTGCAGCTGTACGGAGCCTGCCATGAATGGCAATCCGTACGAAAACCTGTATACGTCTCGGAACCTTCAAATTCCACACCAATCTCCGAATACAATCCCTGCACTCTAAATTACATCTCTACCAAAACTCATCCTGAAGTTGCATTTTTCCTGGTGGGCTGTTTTTTAAGCAGGTCCAAATAGGATTTACTTTTTTTATTTTTTATACCCTTAATTATCATTACATTATATAAATAAAACAATAAATGTAATTTAATTGAGTTTTCTAAAATATTTTACATTTTTGGTAGACAACAAGATCACTCTGTGGTTGAATCTTCTCTTTTTCTATTTTTTTTTTTAGGTGTTGTGGGTCCAGTCCCCAGCTCGGATGATAATCTGGATTCTTCCAATCGGTACCAAAGCATCAAGACGTTGGCTGGAAAAGTAAGATCGCGAAATACTGGGGCCCTTCTGGAAATATCAAAAACCGACCTCAAAATACTAGATTTCTCCCTCCATTCCTTTTAAATGGCCGATGTATCGGCAATGGTGAGAAGCATAATCGTAATCAACTTCAGCGATCAAGTCGTGTGCGCACTTTCTCCTATCTTCAATTGTTATACACATTCACGCTCTACGATTAGAAGATGTCGTTGATCCCGGGTGTTGTTGGTGGCCGAAGGAGCAGCATTTTCGATCCATTCTCTCTGGACGTTTGGGACCCCTTCAAGGATTTCCCTTTCCCCTCTTCTCTCTCAACTTCTTCTCAGGATAATTCTGCGTTTGTGAGCACTCGGGTGGACTGGAAGGAGACCCCAGAAGCGCATGTGTTCAAGGCGGATCTCCCAGGGCTGAAGAAGGATGACGTTAAGGTTGAGATCGAAGATGACAGGGTGCTTCAGATCAGCGGAGAGAGGAACGTGGAGAAAGAAGACAAGAACGACACATGGCATCGCGTTGAGCGAAGCAGCGGCAAATTCATGAGGAGATTCAGACTGCCGGAGAATGCCAAAATGGATCAAGTGAAGGCTTCCATGGAGAATGGGGTTCTTACTGTCACTGTTCCGAAGGAAGAGGTGAAGAAGCCTGAAGTTAAGGCCATCGAGATCTCTGGTTAAGAATAAACGACATTCTCTGGTTTCTTTTCTGGTTTTATATTGACGAGTTTTTATCCGTCACATTAGAAGTATCGGTTTTTATGCTTGTAAAATAGAATGTTCGTCTCAATCGTTACTTTAAGAGCGGACAAAGAAAGAGACTGTGATCTGTCATATAACTTGTCCGTGTAAAGTTACTTGTGAGTAATGATGAGTGTGGTTTTGGATAAGATATAAACTTAATTTCCTTTAGTTCTTGTTCGATAAAATCCGTCGACGTCTTTTTTTCCCTTGCATTACCCAACAACTGACGCGAATTCGAGCGTCACAATCAGAGTTTGGATTGAACATTAAAGAAGGTCGATGGGTAATTGCAGAGTGTTCTTGTGTGGTGCATCTGGAAAGTGCGTCTGGACCTTTGAGAAAGCAGGGAGTGAGAATGTAGGTGTAGCAGGCAGATTTCACAAATTTGTGCAGACGTACTTCACTAATATGCGTACATGGCCTTTCTTCTGGTGGCAGAAAACGTAATCAATGTTAGAGATGAAAACATGACCTTAATATTATTTTTTCCGAATTTTTTGTTTTTATTTTAATTTGAACAAGTCATATTCTCTCGTTATCTATCTTAATACGTGGAAAGTGAAAAATATATTCCCTGCCAAAATTTGACCCGCACTAGAATAATTTCATCTCTATTGTGCGAGTATTTCAAGTAAAGACTGGTAAATCGATAATCAGTGATCAAATAACAGCTTTGATGATTTCATATTGTACAGTGCTATTGATTGCGTGGGAAAAAAGGGAGAAGAATTTAACAGAACGTGTCAATATACTGAAATATTGATAAACAATGATAGATAAAATAGGTAGTTATCTAATAAAATCATTTTTTGGCATGTAAACTTCCCTTTTTACAGTGTAAGTTACACTACAAAAAGGATTTTATATTTAAGATATGAAGAGTATATCTGAAACGAGAATGAATATTGTTGTGAAAAGGAAAAAACTGTAATGAGTGCGTGATTAACAGAGTTCAAATCATTTAGCAAAAAACCAAAAAAAAAGACGGAGTTCAAATCATAGCTTAACTCCATCTTTCCATATTCCTAAGAATTTTTTAGATTCTTTTTTCTTATATAGGAAGTTAAAGAACGGTTTTGCCTGGGCGCCCGTGTAAGAGTCAGGTCACTAATTAATTCGATCATCTGACATCGGAAATTATGGCTTCGGTTTGAAGCAGGTCACTCGTGTTCGGTCATAGTATCTCAATGCCAATTATTTTGGGTTGAGATAAAAATGTATCGAGACAGGATTTTGGTCCAGTTCTGTCCTGATATTTTATTTTTATAATTTTATGAATTTATTTTATTTATTATTAATAGAATAATATTATAACATTATAATTATGTTGTTCGCAACTTTTATATGGGTAATGTGATGTATTTTAGGAGATATTTTGAGTTTATATATTTTTCAGAGAGACATTTTTTTTTGTTAGTTTTTTTATTACTATCAATTTTTAACCAATTTTTATATATTTTCTTTATAAAATTGTTAGTTTGAGTTTTTATGATGTAAAACATAATTGGTTTTGAACTAAAAAATTCAACAAAAGGAAAAGATAGTTGGGATGGGACACGGGATGAAGAGGTCATCCCATTTTGGTTATTAGGGCGGGATTGTCCCAATTTGTCTCATAAATAATTTAATTTTAAGATGTGAGAATTAAAAGAAAAGACTATTTTCTGTGAATAGATGCTTGGTATTCTGAATTCTATAGCACAACAGAGCAATGTCCCTATTAAAGTAGTAAAAACGAAACAATATTACCAACACGCGTTAATTTAGTCAACGCTGGCCTTTTAGTTGGAAGCCAAAAATGTCTGTTGACTGTCACAAAAATCACAAGAGTCTGTATGCTTCAACATCATATAATTCGAGTTTGTAATAACCTTTCTATTTACAATTAAAATATTATTTTGAATCTTTAACATAAGAGTTGAATAATTAATCTGAAAAGATTAATAAAATTGGTTAAGTTGGATACTTATTACACATGTGTATTGATTTTTCTAAATTATTTTATTTAATATGTACGTTAAAATTAACTCTTAATAAAAAATAAATTTTTTTACAATTAATAAGATTATTTTGAAAAAATACTATAAATTTCATAGACAAGTTGGATTAAGTCTTGTATTTAAAATTAAATCTAATTCTCAACGAGTTTTTAAAAGGTTATAGCTAATAAATTAGATTATGAGATTACATGATTATATCAATGCATAGATTTTTCAGCCTTGAAATATGTTTTATGACAACCACTTGAATGCGTTGGCAACTGCAAATAAGATAAAGGTGATGTCAGGTCAAAAAAAAAAAAGAAGGTGAAGAAGTAAACACAGATTATTTCAGGGCCCAAAAAGACATAAAAGAAACTCGGTCGACAATTAATTGGGCTTATTGCCTCATATACAAAATAATCTCGATTCTTCCACATTTTTCTATGGACGGGTCAAGCTCGAAACTCTCCTAGTCTAATCGCATGATAAGCCTTTAAAAAGAAAAAGAAAAACCATATTGAAAGTACCTATACTTTTTCTCAATTTTTAATTTGGTACCTATGTATTTTTTTTCCTTTAATTAAACATTTAATTTTATCTTTTTAACAACATTAACTCTTATAACTTTGTTCTATTGATATTTTTAGTCTCTATATAAGGATTAATGATGTTAATAGAGGAAAAATAAAGATTTAGTTAAGAAAAAAAACACATAGGTATCAAATTAAAAATTAAAAAAAAGTATAACTACCTCCAATATAGTTTTCCCAAAAGAAAAATCTGGAAAAATGTAGGTCTTTCCGGAAAATCTCCTCCCATTGCTTTAAATAGCTGATGTATCCCGTCCGTGACCTGTACAGAAACGTCACTACTTTGAGAAATCAAGCAGCAATCCCAAGCAATTTCTACTCTTTCCTCCTGATATAATCCTTGCTCAAGGTCGAAGATCGGAAAATGTCGTTGATTCCAAGTTTCTTCGGTGGTCGAAGGAGCAACGTATTCGATCCTTTCTCCCTCGACGTTTGGGATCCCTTCAAGGATTTCCCTTTTCCTTCTTCCCTGTCAACCACCGCGGGGGATAATTCTGCATTTGTGAGCACACGGGTGGATTGGAGGGAGACCCCAGAAGCGCATGTGTTCAAGGCGGATCTTCCAGGGCTGAAGAAGGATGAGGTGAAGGTTGAGATCGCGGATGACAGGGTGCTTCAGATAAGCGGAGAGAGGAACGTGGAGAAAGAAGACAAGAACGATACATGGCACCGCGTCGAGCGAAGCAGCGGCAGATTCATGAGGAGATTCAGGCTGCCGGAGAATGCTAAAATGGATCAGGTGAAGGCTTCCATGGAGAACGGTGTGCTTACTGTTACCGTTCCTAAGGCAGAGGTTAAGAAGGCCGATGTTAAAGCCATCCAGATTTCTTAAAAAGAATGGTAATCAGGGTTTTTGTGGGTTTGTTTTGGAGAATATGCATGTCTTTGTAAGTGCTGAATCGTCTATGTTTGTAAAATAGTGTGCTCTGCAATAAGGTGTGTCTTGAAAGGAGAGCGTCCTGTAAGCTTTGACGCGTGTGTGTCTGTGTAAATTTACATGAGTCTTGATCTGTGTTATTGTAATAAAGTGTGCCTTTTTTGTTATCTTTGATTTGTTGTTTTTGCTTGACTTCGTTTAATGTTTGATGTCTAAGCAATTCAAATTCTGCGCTGTAAATGAAAAATGCTTGTCTATCATGGAATGTTTAGATGAGTTGGAGGTCCAAATTGCATTTCACTCTGAAAAAGTTTCGAACTCAATCTTGCTAATATCCCAGGGGTTAAGACGCAAAAGGTTCAAACGCTATTTTCAGATTGCGGAGGCAAGTGAGTGATTTAATATGTTTCCATTTCCTGTTTTTGCGTGCTTTCAAGCTTCAGTGTGTGGAGTTGTCTCCTCTCTCTTCATATGAGAACACGTCGACGCATTAAAGCGTCTTCCGAAAATTCTCAGCTTAAAGGATCAGTTCATCTGCGTGGGAAGTGGGCCTTCTCTAACCTACATTTGAAGGGCGAGTCTGAAATTCGAACTGGCCAACAAAAAAAGAAACTACATAATCAAAAAGGTTGAATTAGAGTGGCCAAAAATTTTAACTTTGAAGTCTTCAACCATTTACGTACCCTAAAAAATGTCACTCATTTGAAATGCCTTCACTTCCACGTAGGTAATTAGATGAGCACACGTGATATAGGGATTATAGATATAACTTGTTAAAGCGGATGGATCATTTGTTAAAATCAGATAAAAATTTTGTGAAATTGTCGAAACCAAAAGCAATCATTTAAAACCGCATGAATTAAAATTAAAAGACCATAACAGCAACTCCTCGAGAACATAGAGGAATATTCTCTGAGAAAAATATGAGAGTGCGTACTTGTTTTTCATAAGGCACTTGCCGAAAAAGATCAATCACCGACGCTGCTGGGCCCTGCATTATAGAACCAACTAGCACCGTCTTGAACTCGTTTGAGGGATGGCCGACCTTAAAAAGCCTCATAGCCACGATAATCTCAAGCGTTGAAATTAGGCGCTGCTTACTAAATCAGCAAAAACAAAAGATTTAAGTCTGATGAAATAAGTTAATTTTTTATTTGAATTCTTGTGGGAAGAGACGTCTGTAAAAAATGTTGGCTAATAATATCTTGAATTGGATTGGATTGTTATCCCTGCTAAAAGAGAATATTTATAATTTTTTTTTAAAAAAGCTTTGCATCCTTCTTCCAGCACAGTACGTAGAAAATTTCTGGTTTTTGTGCGTTGCTCTTTCGAATCCTTTCCATTAACACCGGCTGTTGCTTCATTTTCATTTAGGGTTGCTTTTTATATCTTCTTTGAGTTTATTTGTTAGTCATCCTTTTAAAGCAATTTTTCAAAGCCTTATTTTAATGATTTCTGGTTCTTCATCCGGAAAAGAGAAAAGAAAAAACTGAAGCTGAACCCCCCACCTAGAACCTGAAAAGATTTGGATGGAAGTATGTAACATCAATGAACAATCAATATATCAACATTAATTTGTCATTGTGCATACTCAAATATATGATTATTATCAATTCAAAAGGCATGAATAATCTAACTTTTTTTCTTATAATTAAACTATTAAAACGTCAAAATGATATGGTGTGCTTCAAGAAATTGGAAATTTTGGCAAAAAAAAAATAGAACCGTATTGAACATATGATAAATTGACATATATACGCGCACGCGCACACACACATGTATGTACCTATGCATGAGAGTGAAAGTACTCAAGATAAGGTTTTGCTTTCAAATTTTCATAATTTAACCTTAAAGGGCTCCCAATTGAACTTCAAACTAAAAATTATCTTCATACATAAGCTCCCTCTGAATATTCAAATATTACTATTTAAATTTTTATGCCTAATTATATTCTATTTTAGAAGTGTAAGTCTGTAAGATAACATTAATTACTACTTTCTTGGGTGAAATAACAGTAATTACTATTTTTTTTTCCAATTATGCACTCACATCCACTGATTTCAATTTTTTGATTAGGGAGTACGACAGATAATTAAATTATAGAGAAAATAGTTAAAATAAATTTAAGGACATATTGTATTAGAAAATGAAATTAAAACTTGGTATATTAATGGCTTTGATAGGATCATACCACATGGATGTCTGAAACTGTTCTTCAAATGTTAACATTTTCAATCAATATTCAATTACATTTATTATTTTTTGGCTCGATAACAGGGGGACCCTCAAGCTTAAAACTCTAATTGAACCTAGACGTGGTGTTGCAACACAAGCAATATAGATCTTTAATAATCCCTTAGAACGATCCCCATATCATGAGTGGTGAATTATTATAAGTTGTACCGGCATAAATATACTTATTACCCATAATTACTTTTTTTTTTTTTGCTAAAATATTGGTATTTTTTTTATTAAAAACAATCCTATTAGAGAAGCACTTCTTTCAATAAGGATTCTTTTTCTCTCCCTAAAGCACAGGTATCCTCTTATTGGAGGTAATCCTATTTGAGGCACTGTCAGACACTAAATATCGGTACTTCTTCCTATAAGGATTCGAATCTTAATTCGTCACATTACGAGATATTAGTCAATATTCTCGAATTCCCGCTACTTCACTCTCAAATAAGGATTCTGATTCGCTACATTCGTTTATAATCACTCATTAATTTAAAAGCACCCCAAATCACTTTTTGGACCCGGGGCCAACATCGCCAGCATCCAAAGAGATGGGCTTTAGAGTTATGTGGATTCGATTCTGGACACTTCCATGGAGGTCGGTGGACGCTGGCCTTGAACATTCCCAAACATTCTCGAATTCCCACTACTTCACTCGCAAGTCCGAGATTTCTCCTTCCATCAATTTAAATACCCAACCTGTCCCTTGTCCGTTGCGTCAAGGAAGAACGCGATCGAGAGCATTTGCGAGTTGCAGTACTGGTATCTGTTGGAATATTTCTTGGTTCGTTTTCACTCTTAAAAGCTAAAAATGTCATTGATTCCCAGTTTCTTCGGGGGCCGAAGGAGCAGCGTCTTTGATCCCTCCTCTCTCGACGTCTGGGATCCTTTCAAAGATTTTCGTTTCCCCTCTTCTCTGTCAACTTCTTCTGGGGATAATTCTGCATTCGTGAGCACACGGGTGGATTGGAGGGAGACCCCAGAGGCGCATGTGTTTAAGGCGGATCTCCCAGGGCTGAAGAAGGATGAGGTGAAGGTTGAGGTCGAAGATGACAGGGTGCTTCAGATCAGTGGAGAGAGGAACGTAGAGAAAGAAGACAAGAACGACACATGGCACCGCGTCGAGCGAAGCAGCGGCAGATTCATGAGGAGGTTCAGGCTGCCGGAGAATGTTAAAATGGATCAGGTGAAAGCTTCCATGGAGAACGGTGTGCTCACTGTGACTGTTCCTAAGGCAGAAGTTAAGAAGCCCGATGTTAAAGCCATCCAGATTTCTGGCTAAAACAAGGAATGCATCCTACTGTTTTCTGTGTTCGTATTCGACGTTGTGTTAATTTGTCTTAGTATAGAAGGTTCATGTCTGCATAATAGGGTGTTCTGCTTTCCGGTGTGGATGGAAAAAAAAAAAACAGAGGATGGAAAAAAAAAAAACAGAGGATGGTCGTCTATTCTATAATATGTTATATGTGCCTGTAAGCTTAACTTCAATAAATGATTTCATAACGTTGCTTTTGGACGTAATTGCCTTTTCTCTTAACACTTCAGCGATTAAGTTCATGAAAGTTGATCTTGGTCTATGGATTCTTTGCAAGCAAGCTTTGCAATACATTGTCACTGGCCCAAAAAAAGTCCTTAGAATACGGTCGTGGTGCGTTAGTACGGAATCAATCGAGATGTTCATAATTTGGTATTAGTAATCTAACTTCCTCTGCTTTCCCCTCAAGTTCCTCCATGTGATGAAGGCATGGTCGCATGCAAAATTGGGTTGTTTTTCACACCCTATGTTTGCAGTAGTGTGCTGACGGGAGGTTGATTGCGCTTTTGGGTTGTTTCCATAGTTTTGAGATATGTATCCATTTGTGCTTTGTTGGAGAGAAGCCTCTTTTGCGTGCTTTGCTTAAACGAAAAACTTTAAGTAGCGGGTCCCCTTTATAAAGTTGCACCGCAGACAAGTACAAAAAATAAGATGGGATTTGCATATTGTAGAGAGTTAAAAAAGGGTTTGCTTTTGCTTTCATTTGTTGTACTTGGTCAAGTGATATTAAATGGGTATTCACTAATTTTGGTGATTAGGGATCGGCTAGATAAGCAACGCGGTGATAACTGCTGACGACCTAAATACTTACACGAGTGGTGAATTCTACTGTCTTCTGTGTTCGTTTTCGACGTTGTGTCACTTTGTCTTAGTATAGAAGGTCAATGTCTGCATAATAGGATGTTCAGCTTTCTGGTGTGGATGGAAAAAAACAGAGGATGGTCGTCTATTGTATAATATGTTATGTGTGCCTGTAAACTTAACTTCAATAAATGATTTTGGAGTGAAATAGATTCATAATGTTGCTTTTGTAATTGCTTTTTCTCTTAACACTTCAGCGATTAAGTTCATGAAAGTTGATTTGCAAGCAAGTTTTGCAATACATTGTCATTGGTCCAAAAAGAAGACCTTAGAATACGGTCGTAGCGCGTTAGTATGAAATCAATAGAGATGTTCATAATTTTGAAGGCATGGTTGCATGCAAAATTGGGTTGTTTTTCACCCCCTATGTTTGCAGTATCGTACCGCCGCGAGGTTGATTGCACTTTTTGGGCTGTTTCGGTAGTTTTGAAACGTATCCATTTGTGCGTTGTTGGAGAGAACCCTCTTTTTCGTGCTTTGCTTAAACGAAAAACCTAAAGTGGCGGTCCTCTCTATAAAGTTGTACTGCAGACAAGTACAAAAAATAAGATGGGATTTATGTATATACACAGAAAATAATATGGGATTTATATAAAGTTAAAAAGGGGTTTGCTGTTATTTTTTGTACTTGGTCACCTGATATTAAATGGATATTCACTAATTTTGGTGATTAGGGATCGTCTAGATAAGCAACGTGGTGATGACTGATGACGACCTAAATACTTACACGAGGATTGAGGAACGTCAGTGTCCAGAATTACGGAAATGTTTTTTTTTTTTTTTCCGTTGGCCAATTTAAGAGTTAAGAACATTTGTTCTAGAAGTTTTCATTTGTATTTTTGAAAACTTTTGGTGGCCGGCACTTATAGGTGAAAACTTCTTGAATAATTTTGCATTTTAGCGCATAATTTAATAACATCAATATACATAGAGAGAGGCAATTATGTCAGACATTCCGGAGAATATTAGGTTAGGATTCGTCGCTTAATTTAGACAGGAGCCCCGAGTCAAGCTATTGATTTAAGCACTCGTATATTCTCAATATCTTAAATTTGTTTCAGCTCATATTGCAAGTTGGACGAGAGTAACAATGAGAGATTGTTCGGATTGGGTCAAGCGAGGCTAAGGTTACTTAAGAAGCCTGAGGTTGTAAGGTTTAGAGAGTTCTAGGTAATTAAGAAACCCTTATGGATTATTGGATAAGGTTACGTGCCTTTCGCAATCACGCGTTGGTTATTGGTTAATTGTTGATAAACATTGTGTCACGTGGTGATTGGGAACTAGCTAGCGCATGAATAAGAACCACATAAAAAAACACAAGTGGGAAGTGGATCCCTGCTTGTGTCATTAACTGAATCTCCAATCACATGACCTTCACCAAAATGTTCCTCCCTGCTCATCTCAGACCATAAATTTCTTTTGATTTCTCCCGCGATTGCTATAAGCAATTCTGAATCAAAATTTTCGTCGTCCTCCGATCGCTCTTTTTCACATTCTTGGCCTGGAAGATTGTGTCGTACTCGTAACGAAAGCTTCTAATTATGAAATTTAGGAGAGCAGATCATATCACCTGCACGTTCCAGATAACTGGAAACTTTGAATTGAATTCAGTACCCTCTTGATCGATAGTTTATCAGCCAAATGCTAAACGCATATATATATATTGAAGCTAGTATGACAATATGAATAATTACGGTGCAGAGCTTTCTCAAATTTATTGTTCATGCTACCTACAAATAAATATAGATTCCTTTACAAAACGGTGACGGCTACATCATAATCTATGTAATTAAAGAATCTGGTGTGCACATTGGAGCTAGTTTCTGCAGATCATTTTATCTTGTCTTGTTCACTTTACCACACAGTAAATCCCAAGAAACTGCAATGAAGCGTAAGAGAACAGTCAGTACCCAGGAAGGGGACGAATTGATCAGTAGAACCTGATATAGATATAAATTGCAGAAAATTAGCCGAAGCCAAAATGAAGAAGGCTGAGCGGATGAAGAAGAAAGAGGACCTGAGAGAGCGAAGAGAGAGGTGTGGGGAGAGAAGGTGGAATAAGAAACTAGCTCCATGAATAAAGAGAACGAAGCCAGTACAAGTCAGCAGGATCAGCGCCAACATGATGATGCAGTTTCCTTGTACAGGCAAGCTGGTGAACAAGGAGGAGGGAGGGGAAGGAGAAGCTGTTTCAGAAGAAGAAATGAAACAGAGGAGACAGAAACTGGTAAGGCCTTTGACTTAGTCCAGAGGATGAAATATAATATAGAGAAGGGTTGGCATAAACAAGCCATTTAAAAACGAGATTAAGAAGAAGCGGCGGGTTAGAGAAGAGAATACGTCATCGTTTCAATCCCACCTGCCGTTCGTAGATGGTAATTGGTTCACGGCCGAGGCTGGTCGGTGACGCCCACGTGAATCAATATTATTCTGTGAAATACTACTCATTGCGGATTCTCCACAAATTTATATTTTGATGAACAAAATCACAAACCATTTTCATGTGAAATTTAATTCAGGTATAAGTTAGGATTAAATATAGGGTTAACGTGCAGTTTTAATCTCAATTTTATTTTTCAGGTGCAATTTTGTTTCTGATCTTTTAGTGGTGCAATTTTGACTCTAAAAGCAACATTGCATCCAAAGATTAGAGACAAAATTGCACACAAAAAAGTTTAATGGTAAAAGTGTACCTGAAAAATAAAATCAAGAGGCAAAATTGTATCACTAAAGAATAGGAACAAAATTACATTTAAAAAATAAGATCAGGACTAAATTACACCTTAACATTAAAATATATATATTTAATAAAGATAAGGTCAATTGGAGGGGAATATAGTGCACCTGAGGCATTATTTATTTGGTCTTATCAGGACAACGACTAACTAGGTGACTGGTGACATCCCTTGCACGCTTGGATGAGGCGCATGTTTATTTAGGCAAGCAACTTCACAATTTTAATTGACCATCTCGCAAGCATGTATTATTGCATTAAGACAGATCCCATGTCACTTGCATAATTTGGAAAATCTTTTATCTTATAATCGGATAACTTGCTCTCTTTTTGCTGGGGAAAAAAATTGCTCAACATCCGCTGAAATCCTGTTGTTTTATTTTATTAATTGTAGCATAATAAATTAATGAATGAATGTAAACAAAAACCTTAGATAGACTTTATTAAAAATCGAATTAATTAGGACCACATTTAAAGCTCTAGATAAAAGCGCTTACTCAACGACTGACATTCTTTTGGCTCAAAAAAAAGAAAAGAAAAAAAGATGCTGACATTCTCAGTATGGCATAGAATGGAGCCTTTGAACTCCCTTTTGCATGTAAAGTTTTTATTGTCAACTTTTTTTTTGGGTGCCTCAGCACGTTTATGCATTTTTAATAATTTGTTAAAATAATTTTTTAATGATTATTAAAAAGTTCCATTAATAACTAAACAATTTGTAATCACAAATTTTATAGCAAAAAATGACAATTTCTAACTTTTCATTAAAATATTTTAGTAATTATATTTCCTTTTTGAGACCTCATTGTAATTTTCTCTAATTTTAACTTACTTTTTGTGGTGTATTACTAAAAACTTAATTTTTTGCAAAACTAGTAAATTTGATTGAAATAACTTGAACGCGAGGAAACAATACGTCAAACAATATAATACAAGACAAGCAGATGCATGCATATATTACAAGGAGCATTGACTGACAGCTAAAAAACTAGTTTCCCCTTTTTTGCTTTTTCTTTAATAATGAAAGAAATAATACAATTACGAAGGAGACTCTCTCTCTATAAAAGGTTGGTGTAAATGGACAATTATAACGAATATCTTGAAATCCTTCATCAAGATCCTTAGAATGAATGGGGATTTGCCATTCATTTCTTTAAGAAACTTGCATCTTCCAAATCAGTCGCCTAACAAAGTTGACAGAAACAAATCCTGCACAAACCCAGATCTCCCAGCAGCCTGCCTCATCCTTCTCTCTCGTTTTCATTACTCATCGACGCATCAAAACTACAACAGTTTAAAAATATGAAACAAGCATGTTAGGTTATGGGCACAGACTCATTCAATAAATTCGAGTTGGCCTTAAAGTGCACAGGCATAGTGGGACGGGCTTCAATTCAAGTCAT
>NW_021634966.1:0-26935 GCF_004799145.2 Neltuma alba | reverse complement strand
TTTTCATCAGGGCCAAGCCTCTTCACGAATTCCCCAGGCCCGTAAATCTTTTCTAGCTGCGAGATGGTCTTTGGACTTTCCAGCTTCATTGAGCAACGTATATAGCACATTATCGCACACATTTTTTTCAATGTGCATAACATCCAACTGTGTCGTAGCAAATTAGATTCCAATAAGGAAGAGTGAAAAATATGCTTCTCTTCTGCCATTGCATAGGTTGCGTATCAGATGTCCCACGAGATCGTCGTCCCAATCGTTCGGGATCCACACTCTACCAAACTCGACATGAACATCTTCTAACTGCCGCAAAATATCCATACCAGACAAAGTAACAGGAGGATCTCTCTTCTCCTGTTTCCCATCAAAGCGAATCCGTTGCAATCTAAGTCTGTGCTTGGAATCAAGGAACCGTCGATGTCCTATGAAACACCACTTGCGACTGTGTGGAAGGCGACATGGCACAGAATCAAAATTGCACTCAGGACAGGCCAACCCAGTATGCACATTCCAGCCAGACAAAGTTCCCAAACCGGGAAAATCACTTATTGTCCACATCAAGGCTGCACGGAAATTGAATAGTTGCTTGTCATGTGAGTCATATGCCTCAACACATTCGTCCATAGGTCGATCAATTCGTGTATCAACGGTTGCAGGTATACGTCAATATCATTTCCTGGTGCTTTCTTGCCAGGAATGATCATGGAAAGCAAAAAGGAGCTCTGCTTCATGCACATCCAAGGTGGTAGATTGTATGGAATTAACACCACCGGCCAGATACTGTAACTTGTGCTCATGTTTCCGAAGGGATTAAAACCATCGGTTGCCAATGCAAGACGTACATTTCTAGGATCATTAGCAAAGTCTGGAAATTTCACATCAAACGCTTTCCACGCCTCCGAGTCTCGTGGGTGCCTTAACCTACCATCTAGGTTTTCCTCAGTCGCGTGCCACCTCATGTGCTGAGCCATTTTTGATGACATATACATTCTTTGCAACCGTGGTTTCAAAGGAAAGTATCTAAGAAAATAATATATTAAAAATTTAAAATACCGAATATTTAAATACTAAATATTGACTCAATTTAAGAAAATTGATGACATAATCAATTGTTTTAAGAATTTCAAATATCGAATATTTTAGAGACGGAACAAGTAACACGCTGTAATAATTTGTACCTGAGAATTTTGGCCGGTTTCTTCTTTTTCTTCTTGCCCTTCCGTACCGACTTATAGCGTGACGTCTTGCATCTCGTACAAATCTCTTTGTTGGCATCATCTCCCCAGTATAGCATACAGTCGTTTGGGCATGCATCTATCTTCTTATAGTTCAAGCCAAGCTTGTTAATAATCTTTTTTGCTTCGTAAAAAGATGGAGGGAATTCAGCTTGGGGGAAAGCATCTCCCAGTAATTCCAGCAACATAGACATCGCCTTGTCAGTCATACCGCACAAGCATTTGATGTGATACAGCCTCACCAAGAATGACAACTTCGAATACTTTGTACACCCAGAATAAAGAGGCTTGTCAGCTTCGGTCATGAGGTCAAAAAATTCCCGAGCAGTTTCGTTTCTTAGAAACTCCGGTTGAGGTCCCTCTACTTCATCTTCGTTGGGATTCAAGCTTTCGTGAACACCAAAAGCATCATGCACAGCATCATTCACGTCATCGGCTTCATCCACTCGAACTCCCATCCGTGAAACTACTGGAACTGACTCAGCACCCATATCTAGCCGTTCCCCATGTAGTTGCCAAAATACGTACTCTCGCGGAAAAGGCTTAAAGATTAAATGTTCCCTAACAATATCTTTGGGATGCCACTTTTTGAAATTACATTTAGGACAGGGACACTGAATCTTACCATTTACGGCAGCATTGGCGAAAGCAAAATCCAAGAAATAGTTTAGACCAGCCAAGTATTGCGGAGTCGACCGGTGCAAGTTGATCCACGACCTATCCATCACTAATAATGCTCAAATTTCGTGAAAATATGACACAGAGCTCAAAGAGAAGTTAAAATGGAATTCAGTTGGAGTGCTTCAGCTTATAAAGGAGGCTGGTGGAACGGTCATTTTTTTGTAGCGGTTACAAAACCGCTACAAATTTGTAGCGGTTTTAACGGAAATTTTTATTTTCCAGCGGTTATTAACCGCTAGAAATTCTAAATATCGGTTACAAACTGATAGAAATTTCTAGCGGTTTAACGGGAATTTTGTCTCCATCGGTTTTTGAATTTTCTAGCGGTTTTATACCGCTAGAAAATTAGGTAAATTTGCTAATTTTCTAGCGGTTATTGTAAAGCGCTAGAAAATGAGATAATTTTCTAGCAGTTTACAAGAAAACCGCTAGAAAATTAGTATTTTTCTAGCGGTTTATGAAACCGCTAGAAAGTTTCATGATGGTTAAAATTCAGTTGAATTTTCTTACGGTTTTAGAACCGCTACAAACGATATTATTTTTAAATATTAAATAGAAATACTGCACAATAAATTAATAACATTACAAAATAAATATTTATTAAATTAATAAATGATTATAGAATTATTTTGATTAATTAACATGTTTAACGTGTTTAATAAATTGTAATGTTGATGTTGTAATAATAAATAAATATTTCAATATTAATTAGTACTTGACATAAATAAAATTATAGAAATAAATCAATAAAGTAAACAAATAAATATAATTTAAATAAATATCTAAATAGTATATAAAACCGTAAAATCAAGATTCTAATAAAATCCCATACAATGAAAGCAAATCATGGGTGGGGGGCAGAAGCAGCATCATCGTGATCATCCTCTGCTGGATCCTCCGGCTGGGGGTGGGCAGGCCGCTCAACCTGCTGGGACTGGACTGGCGGATGGGGGGTAGGGGCGGGACTGGTGGCAGGTGTAGGTCGGGGATGTCAGGAATGAGATGTTTGGAGCTATACTGACCACCACATGACGCAGAGCCGTAGCAGCTGCCAAGAGCTGGTCAAGCTGCGTCTGGAGCTGACGATCACGCTCCACGATCCTGGCCTCCATCCTGGCCTCGAACTCTTGTCTGAGCTCCTCTCGTAATTCCTCTAAGGATGAGGAACCCGGCCGCTTCGCACTCGCATGAGAGCTCCCAGCAGTATATGAAGGGCCAGCGCCACTTGAGCGGGGCAACCTAGTCGGTGTAGGTCCAAGTCCAAGCCCGCTAACTCGACCAGGGTGCTGCGGCCGGCCACGACCCGCTAAAAGTGAGGCGGTGGGATCCAAGGCAGACCCCTGAGACTCACGCAACTCGAAATCGACCTGAGTTATCCGTGCCTACCAAAATTAATATAAAGAAGTTAATTATAATATAATGATATCTACACTGTGATTATATTAATATTTAATTTATTACTTACCGCTATCTCCTTAACCTCATCCGATGCACGCCCGTCTCGGGGTCTATACACCATCGGCCACATCTCGCCATAAGTGGGCGTGTATCCCCGCTCCTGCTGCGTCTTTTCCCTCTATAAATTAAATCAAAGAAATAATTAGTTACAAATTAAATACATATACATATTTAATAAATTTATTTCAAGTACTCACAATCTCGTCATAAGTGATCGCAAAGCTCCTGGATCCAGCCCTATGACGTATCATCTGATGCCTGACGCTCCCAGCATTTCTCCTAGAAAGAGCCTGAAGCAAAATGTAAAAAAATTAAATTAAATGAGTCAAGTCGGATAAAAAATAAAGAAATTATAATTAATACAATATTATCATACCATCTGGTGAGCCGTCATCCTAAAATAGACGTAACTGGACCAGTCTTGGTTCGGGACTCCACCAGGTACATCTGCCAGTATCTCCTGGAGGGGCCTCGTCCCGTCACCTTTCTTCTCCCTCCACAGGTCGGCCCTCCTGTTCTTCCATGCCATCCCAAGCCTCTTGATCGTGTCAGCCCTCAACTCCTCCCCCAGAATAAATTACTCTATGATTAAAATAATAAATTAACTAAATAACAAATTATAAACAAATAATTAAGCAATTTCAATAATCAAAAACAAATAATTAGTTTTTAACTAATTTAAGAATATTATAAATAAAATATAAATTAATCAAAAACAAATAATAATTAAACAATTAAGTAATTTAAATGAAAAATATTTTTACTCAACTAAATTTAAAATTATTATAAGTAATAAATTAATGAAATCAATAACAAATTTTTCATTTAACTACTTTTAAATAATTTAAATAAAAAATATATATATTCATTTAACTACTTTTAAAAATATTAAAATAACAAACAAATTAAATAAATAAAAAATTATAATCAAACAATTAAATTATTTGAAAACAAAATATATAATCATTTATTTAAATTTAAAAAATTATAAATAACAATTTTATATTACCTTCATCATTTCCCAGCCTTGCTGCTTCTTGTCTGAGGTGATTTTCTTCCAGTCCTGCACGTAGATGGGGAACAGCGTCCACTGCTGACCAAGGAGGCGCACGTACTTGTTGTACAATTGGCCACCTTTCTTCGTCGGTTGGCCCAACTCATTGAGCGGCACAACCACTCGTCCGCTCGTCATCATAGACAGCTCTCTGGTTGTCAGCCTCCGATAGGACCTGTTCCCCTCAGTGTCTGCAAAATTTAATTAAGAAATAAATTATATATCAATAATTAATACAATTTCTATATAAATTAAATACTGATCAAAACTTTAAAAAGTTAAATAAATACTTACCGACAAATTCCACCTCATAACCAGCCTGACGTCTCGTAGCAGGACGCTGCGCAGCCTGGGGATACTCATTCCCCTGATCCTGCTCCTCCTCCTCCTCCTCGTCAGCAGCATCAGCATCAGCATGGGGTTGCTCATCCCCAGTAAAATGAGCCTCCTCAGTCCGCTCAACATCATCCTACTCCATAAAACTGAGGATATCCTCCTCGCTGAGATCGAAGTCATGAATGCTGGGGAATGGCTCACCAGCATCATGATGAACCTCACTGGGTCCAGCTCTCTCAGGATCAACTGGGTCTTTCCCGTGTTGACGAGTCATCCTAATAACAACAAATAGTAATTATTTATAAATAAAATAAAAAGAAAAATTATTTATAAGCTACAACATAATAAATAAATAAAATAAAACATAAAATAAAAATTATTTATCAATAAATTACTATTTTTACCTGAAAATAAGGATCTGCAACTGAATCAGAACTCGAATATGTTTGTGGAGAAAATTCAGCAGAGCTTCGCTTCCAGAACGATTGAAGAAGTGAGAGGGGGGGGGTATATATAGACCGAGAATTTCTAGCGGTTAGGCACAAAACCGCTAGAAATTTGTAGCGGTTTTGGACCGAACCGCTAGAAATTCCCAACGGTCACATGTGCCTCGGGAATTGGCTAGCGGTTCGGTCCAAAACCGCTAGAATTTCTAGCGGTTCGGTCCAAAACCGCTAGCATTTCTAGCGGTTCGGTCCAAAACCGCTAGAAATTTCTAGCGGTTTAGTGCCGAACCGCTAGAAATTTCTAAACTCCTCGGGGAATGAAAAATATTTCTAGCAGTTCATGCATCAACCGCTAGAAATTTTCAGTGTCTAGCGGTTTATTGGCCTGAACCGCTAGAAAATAAACGCTACAAATTTGGCGCCAAGTTCCCGCCAAAACCCGGGGAATTTTCTAGCTCTAATTTTCTAGCGGTTAGGTGGTAACCGCTAGAAATGTGCGGACAATGGTCAAACCGTCTGTATTTTGCAGCGGTTTTTATAGAAACCGCTAGAAATATTTGGAATTTCTAGCGGTTTTGTTGAACCGCTAGAAATGTTCCGCTGCTACTTCAACATTTTCTTGTAGTGTTACATACCAATTTATCCCAAAAGACTAGGATCTAACTATAGATTCTGTGGAGCATATAACTATAAAATTAAATACATAAGTGTACTCTTAGGTTTACATTAGTTAACAACTACTCAAAATAGATTCACAAGTTCTGGATCTTCACTGAGGCTCTTCACTGCTCAGCTGGAGGGACAGGGTCTGCGGTGCTATCTGAAGCCAAAAATGATCTATCAGTGAATAACATCCCATTATAATATTTAATACAATATTAAGAACTAAAAAAAATAATAATTTAACTTTGAAAGATAAATGGCAAGAATTGAAATTTCTATAGCATACAGTCCAAAATTAAAAGGATAAGTATATAATTGAACTCATGAATCAATTAAATTAAATCAAACTTCATAATAGGACAACTTGATACATAAGAATGATATGAAATTTTATTCTATTATTATTATTATTATTTTAAAATCTTGTCTTTTTGTAGGACAGAACGGGATAACAAACACGGCTTGAAGCCACGAATAGAAGCATGGACACAGTCCACGAGGGTGAGTAACAAATCAAGTGCAGCTGACAGGAAACAAACGCAGCCGAAGCCACAAAACAAGCACGGGGATGATGCCCATGAATATCAGGCGAGCTTGAGATTTCCATAGTGCTCCAAGGACTAACAGTACTGCTGTTAGTAATCAGTGTTCTGTATCCGGTCCTCCAAGAAAAACTCAAAAGCACGCATGTCACTTCATCACTAACTTAACAGAGGAAAAATATATATAAAGTTTTCTACTAATGGAATCCTTTAAAAATATTTTTTTTTTGTAACAAATGATCCCAGCATGAAGGTTCTCAAATACTCCCTCCGTTCCTTATTATAAGAGACGAATAACCGAATTACGTTGATCAAAAAAACAATTAAAATTAGTTAAGAACAATCAATGTGTAAAAAGTATAATTTCTTTTCCAAAAATACCCTCATTAATAAGGAGAGAGAACATGAGAGAGAACAATAGTAAATTATTAAAAGAAAGAGAAGTGGGAAAGAGAGAGTGTGTGAGTTGGAGACAATAAATATGGGTAAAATAGGAAATCAACACAAAAAAGTAGAAACAACTTTTAAGTGTCTCTTATATATAGGAACATGCCATAAGCATTAAATGTCTCTTATAATAAGGAACGGAGGGAGTAACATTTTTAAAACTCCTGTTTGAGTTCCAAGCATAAATATTTATTAATTACAAAATGCTTATTAACATATCACAAATGGCAATTTATTCAATATAAGAAGCAAAAGTATTTCTCTAAAAAAACAAAACATTAAGACATTAAATAATTAAGATTGGACAATGATAAAATTTAATTTAAATTACCTGGATAAACTATTTAGCAGTAAAAATGATAATTTAACTAGATTAATAACAAGTAGTAAAAGTTTTTCTCTAGCTCTTTTTTTTTTAAACCATAATAATGGGATGCTATTCACTCACCTGACAAGTTCCCACAATAATACTTAAATTTAATCACGTCCGTGTTAGGAACTCTCCTTAATCCCCTAAAGTCCAAAAACAAAATATTACTACTCAAGTCAAAATTTATATAAAAGTTTTCGCAATAACTAGATAGATAAAACTTCAAGAACCATCTAAAATCAAAATTCTAACAACTATAGAACTCACTATTTTGACTCCCAATTCTAAGAGCTCTTATAGGATGGGCATTACACTTTTAAATTTATCTCACTAGATTTACCATATTGGGTGCCATTTTTAACATAACATCCTCATCTAAATAAACCCAACACACAAGAGAGCAATTTAACTTGGTCCTTAAATGACAAATCGCATTTTTATGTTGATCTTCAATTCTCTCGTTACTTGAATACCATCAACAGTGCAAGCATAAACTCCAACTACTCACGTGACAGCCCACAATTCACCATTGTCATCAATCTTTCAACCCATCAAAGATCATGTAATCATTCAAACTCATCCACCGAACAAGCATCTTGGCTCAATAGATAAAGCATGACTTCTAAGCAAACCTTTTTCCCCAAACATTTCTACAAACACCTTGTATGCAGTAATAATTAAACAAGATGACCAAGCATATTAATCCACTGTTCCAACCTTAATAGACTTCAAAACAGCCACAACAAACCAAAAATTTCACAGCCTAACACAATTATAAACATTAAATCCAAAACAGAGGAATAAAATGCAACAGAACTACTTATCTCCATCACCGACAGCAGCAGACTAAGAATCTAGAGGAGAGGAAGATAAAGACCACATCAATGGTCAAACAAGAGTAAGAAAAGACGAACTCTAAACCTTCTGACCACTAAAAACACCAAACAGAGCAAGCAACAAAGATGGTACAGCGAAGCTGGAAAAATTTAGAACTGAAGCAAGCCAAAAGAATCACAATGCTATAACGGCGATGGCAACTTTGATGGCAAGGAATGGTGGGAGGAGTGACAAACCAAAGGAGGGAGAGTGGAGGGTTAGGGTTTGAAGTTCATGAGTCATTCTCTCAATTTCTCCTCTCTCTCATCGAAGTGAAATCACCAGCAAAGGGAAAAAAATAACACAGCAATCTCTCTGTTTCTTTTTCAACAAGGGTATTTAAGTAATTTTCCTATAAAATTGAGCAAAAATAAATTCTTACAGGGCTAGGGTTCGAACCTAGAATCTTTGGCCTCCTTAGCTACCTTTGTTACCATCTATCTCCAAGCTTTGTTCAATACTCAGGCTACAACAATTAATATAAGTATTAATTAATTCATTATGAAAATTTCAAGATATCACAATTTTGATCCTTAGCGTGTCGAATACCCAAACCTCCTACCTTCTTCGGTTTACAGACATCCTCCTAAGCAATCAAGTGAGTTCGTCTCCTTTCTGATGTCGAATCCCATACAACGTTACAGTTGCATCTATTGAGCTCATCTATTGTGCCTGTTGGAATTGACGACGTCTGCATTGTATAAGCTGGGATGGCTGAGGTGACAGAAGATACAAGGGTGACTCTACCAGCTAGAGATAACGAATTAACTTTCCAGTTGGTGACCCTTCCTTTAACCTTGTCTACTGCTTCATGAAACGTCTCCTTTGTTACCTTTTTGTGATGGAGATGTACCTCTAAGTCCAGATCAATCGTAAGTGTGAACTCGAGAAAGTCACTCAACTGCGACCTCCTATTATGGTTCACATTCTTTGAGAAGAAGATTCTTGATTTCTAAGCATTTACTTTCAAACCCGAGCTCGCAAAAGAGTCATTGAGACATGACTTGATCACATTGGCTTGTGCCTATGAGGCCTCAGAAAAAATAATATCATCAGCAAAAAAAAAAAAAAAAAGTGTGAGGGGGCCAGTCTTACTTAAACGGATCGGCTTCCAAGTCCCATCATTGATTTTGTCTTGTATGAGGTGTGCCAGCTTCTCCATACAGATGACAAAGAGATAAGGAGAGATAGGGTCACCTTGTCATATCCCACGAGATGACAAATAGCTCTCAGCTTTATACCCCATTCCACAACAACTGGAGACAAGCAGAAGACCCCAAGTTAAAGATAACTTCCACTAAATTCGTAGGAAGATTCAACTCACCAAGGCATTGTTTGAGAAACCTCCAGTTAACCCGATTGTAAGCCTTCTCTAAGTCAATTTCGATTGCCATAAAACCCCTTTTTCCTGTCATATGTCTTATAGAATGAATAACCTCCTGGGCCACAATGAGTTTCAACATCTTTTCTTTGTTTCATATATATCTCCATGTTTGCCTGGTGTTATTAATGCTTTCTTCATTTATCAAGTTTTGATGGATTGGGAATTTAGGGATTTCAAGCAGCTGGTGATATTGTTAATCTAAGTGACCAGTAGCGTTTGAATAATACTTGCTTGAATGAAAAAAGAAAAATAAAATAGAACCCAATAAATATATTAACATCATTTAATTGTGCATAAATTTTGATTTATGACTAGTCAGCATATTGAATAAATTGATGAAACTATCATCTCAATGTACGTTGGGCTTATAAAATAAACTCCAAAATTACGTAACTTTAAACGGTTAACAGTTATGACGTCAACAGTGGATCTTGATTTGCTTCCGTGTATGAATTCTTATAATTCTCCCTTGTTCTTTTGCATGTGCTTAATGTTCAGCTCTTTTATTGTTCTCGTTTATATATATATATATATATATATATATATATGCTTTGAGTTTCTAAGTCCGTTATATAATGAAGCATCTCTGATTCTAACTATATCTTTTTATGAAACAAGAATGTTACGGTAGCTTCTTTTTTTTTAAAAAAATTAGCCAACGTTACTCTTGCATTTTTGGATTGAACATTGTAGTATATCTGTTACAAAGCAGTATTACAATTTTTATGTTATCTCCTCATCTAAAATTGGCACGTGTAATAAGAAGCTGAGGAATATTCCCTCATCTCGCGGCCGTAATATTGATGGCTGTCAAGTGATTCTGTGAGACTGTGACAACGTTAGTTAATTGCCGCATAGGATTGAGCGAAGGATGGGGTGCAGTGGCTGAAACCATTGGGCCGGCCTGTTAAAGTCCATTTAAGTGAAAGACCAAGCTCACAATTTGGGATTTCCAAAAGGCAGTTGAGCTTAAAAAGATTGTGGCCCCATGGGGCTGAGTTTAAACAGACTGACCTGCAGGGTCACAAGCTGACCTGTTTAAACTCATTATTTATTTTTTAACATTTTTTAGTTTATGTTATGATTTATTTGTGAAATTTATATAGATCTTTTCTAATATACCTATCTGGTGTTCCAATTCGAGAAATATATTGGTGTTGTTTTCTGTATTAAGGATTCTAATTAGATACATTTTGGTAAATTAGTCTCAGTATCTCGCATGTGGGTGTCTGATTTTTGGTCTTTTCATTAAATTTTAAGTTCTTTTGTGTTATTTAGTGGTTTGAATTACAACATTTCTTGTAGTATTGAATCAAAAGAGATTATGAATGATGAAGAAATTAAACCTTTCTCTCAATTAATCAATTATTTTTTTTACCATATACATTAAACCTGTCAGTTACTCTTTAAGTCTTTTTGTTTATTGATTAGACATAACACACATATTTGTGATGTGTCAACTGGTAAATGAATAAAGAATTGAGTGCTGAATAATTATGAGGAACGACATGGAAGAAGATTGGCAAAACATATAACTTGGCACTCTCATATGAGTAAACTCTGGTTAGGGTAATTGATGACTTGGAATCCCGATTTCAAAGGTTAATCGAAGATCCTCTAGTTGATCCTGTAAGAGTGTGTATATTGTATATATAGCCAGTATATAACTGTTGACTTTGCGTTCATTTCAAAGGCAGGTATATTTATATCCTACAAGCAAATTAAGTTATTCGATGCCTGAACACTCAATCCTGCGCGATTCAATTGAAGGTCTAGTCTAACTTTCCGATATCAAATTTCTCATCTTTCAGGATAGCAAAGCTCACAACCGAACCAACAAACATGACATTACAGCAACTAAAGATTAAAAACATCATCCACTAATCATAATCAAACCACAATAATCCAAAGCAAGAGGTTAACTGTATAAATTGAACATTTTCATGAACAAAGCATGGAGCAACCCGAGCATAAATACAATCAAATTCACAGCAGCCCAAGTAAGTGTAGAATAAAAAAGGATAGGAAAATGAAAGAATAAAAGAGAATCAAAACTAAATATTTAAGAAGAAGAACAAAGACAGAAACGGCGTGCTCAATCCAGCCCTCTTGTCCTTCAATCTCCGTCTGAATCTCTTTCAGTCTCCGTCTCCCTTAAGCCAGTCTAACAAAACGAGCTCCTCCGCCTCCTCTGTCGGCGCGACTCTCCTCATCTTTTGAAGACGATCGCCGGCCTCCAGAAGAGAGCCCAGCAACAGCGTTGGCTTCCTCTTCCCCTTCGAAACAGTCACAACCTCCTCTGTTCAACATTCCAGCCCCTCCAAAGCGCAGTCGTCTGGTCCCCCTAGTAATTCCAAAATGATGGGTCCTCTTGTTCCTAAAAGAGAGAAGTATAAAGGGAAATACAAAAAGAAAAAAAGAAAAGAGAAATAAAAACAAACGAAATTGAGATAAAAGAAATTACAACAAAATAAAGTAAAATAGAAATTTTTTAATACTTCAAATTATTTTTAACTACTTTCGTTGCAGTGAAATTCCTAAATGATTCGCAAAATCAAAATTTGCTCAAAATCTCAAGGAAATTCCTTCAATTTTGCATTTTTGACTCCCCAAATATATTTCAATTATACTTCAAATCTAAGAAAATTGGAGGTGGGCGTGGAAGTGGAGATAGTGCTTTATTGCCAAATATGAAAAAAATATAATAAAAATATGTGAAAGTAAAACTGTTCATTCTATGTGGCAAAAAGGGTATGTGTTTTTGTATATGTATATTTCAAAAGCCACAACAATCAATCTAATAATCCACTTTTAAGTTTTAATGCTAGCGACTCAAAGGGATCATTATATACAATTTTTAAAAGCACTTTGAAAAATCATATTGAAGGATATCATCCTAACAAAACTTTATAAGTTGGTTTAGTTTATACGAATACACATGAAAATCATTTTAGCGATTAATTTTAGTTTTTTTTTTCCTTAATATTCTTCAAGCTGTGAGATATATTTTGGTCGCATTGAAGCAGCAAAAGTCATATTTGCACAAGTACAAAATAAAAAGGATAAAATGTTCACTTGAATTGGATGTGGAACAGAAGTAGTAATAAACTTAGTGGCGAAAAATAAATAAGTAATATAAGTTCCCGTTTAGAAATTTTATTGATCATAAGGAACTCATGTATTTATATTCATAGAAAATACTATACTCTGCTTTCAGACACATAATTGCTTACATCAACGAGAAATAAACAGAAAATATTAGATGCACCGAAAATAAAACACACCATAATTAAAAAATAAAAGAAAAATGAGTAAACTCTTGAACATTTTTTAAACACAGTAAAAAAGTTGTATGCGGAAAAAAATCAAATCATTAAAAAAAAAAAAAAAGCATGCAACTATCAAAAGGGGTTTTGGTACTTTGAGGGTTATATACTTATAGAAAGAAAATCTTTAACAAGGATGTCGGCCATCAGATTAATATACATGAAAATATAAAATTTTTTGCTAGATATGAAAATACTACCTCTAGTCTTCAATATAAGAGCTTTTTAAAATTCAATTTGGTCCTAAATATAAGACTCCAGTATATTTTATTTCTCATATTTATTCATTTATTTTTAGATGGTTCTTGTAGTAATTGCACATGTTAAATGTTCCATTAAATGGTACTTTTAGGTAATACACATAATTAGAAATGGTATTTTAGATAAGAGAATACCTAATTATTATAAATAACTAATTTAACTAATTTTTTTAATATACTTAAAGTAGTCAACTAGTTTTATATTTATGACCAGATGTAGTATATAATAAACATAAGTGAAAGTAAATGTTTTCATTTCTATAAAGAAAATCTTTATTAAGGACATAAATCACTTCCAGATCAAAAAGTTGCAGAGACCTTCCAAGAAGGTGACGCCAGGAAAAGGAAGCGAAATTGTGCATTGTATAGTTTATTCCATTGTCTCATCAAATGCCACATTTTCATTATCACTCCATTAATATTGTTTGTGGTCAAGTCTCATTTATAATACATATATTTAGGTTGAAGGATGATAACATACTAATAAATTTAAGGTTAGCAAAGAAATTAATAAATTTAAGGATCATTATGTGCTTTCATTACTGTATTAGCAAGTGATGCTAGTTAGAGCAGCAAATTGAGACTCCTTCTCATTGGTATTTTGGTTTCAACATATTTTCTTCGTTTCATATATATCTCCATGTTTGCCTGATGTTATTAATGCTTTCTTCATTTCTCAAGTTTTGGTGGATTGGGAATTCAGAGATTTCAAGTAGCTAGCGATATTGTTACTCAAAGTGCCCGGCAGCATTTGGATAATGCTTGCTTGAATGAAAAGAGAAAAATTAAAAAGAAGCCCAACAAAAAAATTGACATCATTTAATTGTGCATAAATTTTGATCCATGACTAGTCAGCATATTGCATAAATTGATGAAACTATCATCTCAATGTACTTTGGGCTCATAAAATAAAGTCGAAAATTACATAATTTTAAAAGGTTGACAGTTATGACGTTAACTAAGTGGATCTTGATTTGCTTCCATATATGAATTCTTATTGTTACATTTATATTTTAATGTTTAATGTAAAATATTCTCCCTTGTCCTTTTGCATGTGCTTAATGTTCAGCTCTTTTATTGTTCTCATTTCTCTATTTAAATACTTCTCTGGTTCTTAATATAAGACCTATTTAACTAATTTGATTAGATCAAAAAAATTAGATAAGTTAGTTAATTATAAAAAAAGTGACACATTTTTTTTAAAACACTATGATCATCTTTTAATACCCTCTCTCCCTCGTCTATTTGATTGTAGTTGAGGGAATATCTATAGGGGTAATTTAAAAAAAATTGATAAATATGAGAAATGGGTCTTATATTTAGGACTAAAACCAACTCAAGAATTTAGTCTTATATTAAGGACAGGAGGAGTATATATTTATATATATATATTCTTTGAGTTTCTAACTCCTTTATATAATGCAGCATCTTTGATTCTAACGAAATCTTTCACGGAAAATAGAATGCTACTGTAGCTTTATCTATATATATATATATATTAGTCAACTTTACTCTTGCATTTTTGGATTGAACATTGTCGCATTTTTGTTACAAAGATAGCTAATACTATTAGTATTACAATTTTTACTTTATCTCCTCATCTAAAATTGGCACGTGTCAAATAAGAAGCCGATGAATATTCCCTCATCTCGCGGCCGTAATATTGCTGTCCCTCGCGTGATTCTGTGAGACTCTGACAACTTGAGTTAATCACCCTAGCGTGATTTTGTGAGACTGTGACAGCATTGGTTAATTGCTACATAGGACTGAGCGAAGGAGGGGGAGCGGAAAGATGGGGTGTAGCAGCCGAAACTGCTGGCCGGCCTGTTAAAGTCCATTTATAGGGGTGAAGTTCAAACCAACTGGTCACGGATTAGCCCGTTTAAGCTGGTTATTTATTTTTAAAATTTTTTTAATTTATCTTATGATTTTATTTGTGAAATTTATATAAATTCTTTTTAATACTTCTCTAGTGTTCTAATTCGAGAAATATATTAATATTGTTTCCTGTATTAAGGATTCTAATTAGATACATTTTGGTAAATTAATCTCAGTATCTCATATGTGGGTGTTTGATTTTTGGTCTTTTCATTAAATCTGAAGTTCTTTTGCGTTATTTAGTGGTTTGAATTGCAACATCTCTTGTAGTATTGAATCAAAAGAAATTATGAATGATGAAGAAATTAAATCTTTTTCTCAATTGATCAATTATTTTTTACCATATACATTAATCCTGTCAGTTATGCTTCAGGTCTTTTTGTTTATCGATTAGACATAACACACATATATTTGTGATGTGTCACCTGGTAAAAGAATAAAAAATTGGGTGGTGGATAATTATGAGGAACGACATGGAAGAAGATTGGCAAAACGTATAACTTGGCACTCTCATATGAGTCAACTCTTAGAGCAAAAGAATAGGGTAATGATGACTTGGAACCCGGATTTCAAAGGCCGACCCTAGCAAATTTTTTTTTTTGGCATAACAGGCCTAAACAAGCTGGTCATTTTGAAGGCCGGACTCAGTGATTTTCCTAGTACCAAGCGTGCGTGAGCAAAAAAGTATTTTTTGAATGTCAAGATGTCATACTATAACATATTCATGCCAGTGATATCTTACCTCTTATTGTGCAGTTAGGAAGGAACAAGGAATATTAAAAGTGCTACTTATAACACTACTTTGAAATTAGAACACGTCCTATTAAAAGGTTAAATCTTCAACCAATGTTATCTTATCTCTCGTTATGTAATTTATAATTAAACGTTTAAGTGAGTATACTTTTTAAAATTTTTGATGATTTTCTAAAATTCGTAAATTAAAGATTTTTTAACCTATTTCATTTTTGCTAAGACTCAGGCTTACTTTTCATTGCTTAGATAATATAATCATCGACTTACTCTATATGCATCAACATACTAAAATTAATGGGTTAAAGGAAAACACATCCCTATAAACGGTAACGATTTCCCAATTTTCGGGAAAGATTGAACAATTTTGAGTTGTAAGTCCATGATTGGTTGATTTCAGGTCATTGACCATGTTCAATTTTCAGTTGTATTGTTGGTGGTTGTCAAAGAAAAAGAATTGTATGCTTGTGATCTTTTATTTTCTTATCATAAAATAAAACGCAAATAGTTGGGTCTCGTGGTACTAAACACCTGCTTCGAAACCTTTTTAAATGTAAATTTGTAAGTTCCAATTTTTTGTGAGATATAAGAATGTCAGAATGAAAAAGAACACGCATTAATATTAGATATACGAAACGAATTTAACAAAAAAATAATATAATTAATATGGATGTTACCGAAAAGAATGATTATTAATCTTTAGCTAAATTAAGAATGATGGAGTACTATGCGGGAGGGGCTCAAGGGCCCTTCCAAATAAACCTGACTGCCTTATTTTGATGATAATAAAATCTTTGGGAGTAGCCCTATGTGTGACATATATCTACCAAGAAACTGTTGAAATAAATTGTGCTGCAAATTATTAGACTTGTTCCTTACGCCAAAAATAGCTAAATTAAATGACTCAGATAGACTCACTAGATGCTTACATAGTCGTGATTAATCCTTTAAACGCTACTAGTATGACTATCATACATCTAACTAGAATAAATACTAATAAAATTTTTAGATAGAATAGGTATAATATACAAATTAATATTCCACACACAAACTCTTGCTCCATTCTTAAGCTTGACGGATAAGAGAAGATTGTTTGTCCCTCAAAAGCTCCCTAAGCTATCTATCTGTAAGTGATGCTAATTAGAGCAGCAAATTGAGACTCATTCCCATCGGTATTTTCATTTCAACATCTTTTCTCATTTAATATCTCCATGTTTAATTGATGTTAATGCTTTCTTCATTTCTCTAGTTTTGAATGCTTGCATGAATGAAAAATAAAAATAAAAGAGAAGCCCAATAACCATTTCTATGGAAAAAGAGGGAACCCTTCTTCAAAAAGTTGTTATTCCAAATAATCTAGACTCCCTGAAATCCAAAAACATTCAAAATATAATGTTCACATTTGCTCACTCCCTACAGAAAACATAAAACCTTATAAACTATGTAATTTATCTTCAAAGAAACAATGACTAAAACTTCCATATAAAGATTATTTAACTAGTGTTGCATCTCTAACATCTTACATAAATATGACCTTATCTTTTTCAATGTGACGACAACATCAGTCATCATAATTCGTGCTTCAGGTAATTCAGTGCAACAACTTAATGCCAACTCAAAAATTGATGATATATGTGGTAATATATTGTTGATATTGAATTCCCTTTTGGTAGCAAATTGACATCTAGAATATTGATGATTGAATGTGGTGTTGATTTGCTAACCCAATCTTTCAAACCAAGATCTTCCTCAAACATTTCATCGGTTGGCTTCTTCCTTGTAAATATCTCCATTAGCATGATACCATAGCTATACACATCTCCTTTGAAAGAAACCACTCCTTTTGATCCATACTCTATATGTCAAAAGAGAATATATGGTTTTTCGTTAAACTTTACTTTTGTATAGCTAATACAAATTTTTGCATATAGGAATGGAAAATTTATGTCAATCATTGTATAATATAAAATTTCACATAGAATAATAAAAAAACAGACATAATTGAACTAAGATATTATTATTAAATTATTACCTGGTGCCATATAGCCAACTGTAGCTAATGTTTTTGTACGAGTTTCCAATTGTCCTTCACCTAATAGTTTAGCCATGCCAAAATCACTAAGATGAGCCACCATATCTTCATCCAACAAAACATTACTTGGTTTTATGTCACAATGAACAATTGGAGTAGAAATACCATGATGAAGATACTCTAATGCAGTTGCCACATCAACCATTATATTCAACCTTTGTAGGATATCTAAACAGTAGTTATGAGAGTACAACCATCTATCAAGGCTTCCAGTTGACATGAATTCCATTATTAGAGACTTGAAATCATCATTCGAGCAACAACTAATGATCTTAATGAGATTGCGGTGGCGTAAATTGCACATAGCTGCACATTCAATATCAAAACTTCTCAATGCTTCTTTCATGTCTATGTTAAATACTTTGACAGCAACTATCTTTTCATTTGGAAGAATTGCTTTATATACTGATCCAAAACTTCCAGAGCCAAGAAGATTACTTTCATCAAATCTATTTGTTCCCTGTAAAAGATCATAATAGGATATCCTAGTTGGTGCATCCAAATTTGTTAAATCCCTTTTGGTTGCATAGTTAGCATCGTCTCTATTATGCTTTAGAAAGATAATGCTTGTAACAACCAAAATCACAACCATGATAGGCACTGAGCATTTTATCACCAGCATCACTTTGTTTGATTTGTGTTTGTTTCCTCTCGTACATGGTTGGACTTGTAGTTGGGATTTCCCACAAAGATTTTTATTCATCATAAAAGATTGAGCAGTAAAATTTTGAAAAGGACCACCATTTGGAATTTCTCCATCCAACAAATTGTAAGAAAGATTAATGTATTTAAGATTGAGTAATGACTCTAAGGACTTTGGAATCACACCAGATAAATAATTATGGGAAAGGTCCATGGACTCTATGCTTATCATGCTACTAAATGATTGAGGAATAGACCCTTGTAATTTGTTGTTAGCCAAAGATAGAGTTATCAAGGTTTGCAAGCCACCCATAGTTGTAGGGATGCTTCCTGAAATCTGGTTTCTTGACAAGTTCAACAGTATAATTGCTCTAAAGTTTGATAACTCTGGCGATATTGATCCACTCAATGCATTGGACGATATGTCTAAAACTAAGATATCTTTGAGACTCCAGAAAGAAAAAGGTATATGAGACATCAGTTTGTTGGAGCTAAAATTCAACTTCCGCAAAGAAGTATTCCCGAGACATCCTGGTAATGCTCCCGAAAACATGTTGTTGGCAAGATACAACTCACTTAGACTTTTGAGTTGGCAAAGTTCATTTATGATGGAACCCTGCAATCTATTGTTGCTGAGACTTAAACGTTGAAGGTTATGTAAGTTGCTAACTCTGTCTGGAATCAACCCAGTCAAATCATTCCCATCCAAAGCTAAGTCGAGCAAGTTTTTTAAATTTCCAATGACATAGGGTATAGATCCATTTAATTTATTCAATGACAAATTTAACTCAATGAGCTTAGAAGCATTTGATATGCTCTTTGGAATTTGTCCAATTATCTCATTATCATATAGTAGTAAATGCTCCAAGTTGGGAAGGCCAATCCCTAAATATGATGGGAGAAGGCTAGAGAGGGAATTATTGCCAAGGCTTAAGTATTTCAATGTTGAAATGGTGAATATACTGAAAGGAATAGGTCCACTCAAATAATTTGATCCCAAATCTATGATTTCAAGTTTAACAAGACCGCCTATGTCCTTGGGTATAAAACCTGCCAAAAAAAAAAGATCTGTAAAAGAAACCGAAACAGGTAATAGTGTTTGCGGATAACATGGTAAAATATGTTGAATGATATGGGTGAATGTTGAAATGTTGAATATATTAAAAGGAGTAGGTCCTTTCGAATGATATAGAGTCCAGGTTGACACATTAGGTTTATCGAGTTAGCCTGTGCTTTATGTACAAAATCTGGTCATAAAAAAATTGATGGAAATAATGACTTACATATAATTGAATAATGATTTGATAGGACATTAATGAATTTACGAAATGGAAAAGAAACAATTGAAAAACTTGCAAAAGAAAATTAAACAGTAAACGGATGTATTCTCTAATTAAGGTGCAGGAGGGGAGCAATAGAACATGCTAGTGCGTGTGCGTAACATGTGCGGCTCATATATATAGTATTTAGTTTTTTAATGAACAGAGTACAAATCATATGGAACAGAGTACTTAAATATTATATTTTGTCAACAACAAAATGTCATTTTAAATTTATTCTATTCAAGAAAATGATTAAAAAAGTAAAAGTAAGACATAACAATATCATGATTATAACAATATCATTTTAATCTGCTTTTTCACTAATTTATCTCCCTAAGAATTTGTGTTGGTGCAGTTAAATTTTTTTAAAAAATTGTTTATACTTTACTCAACAGAGCTAATTTGAAAATATTTATTTAATTTCACAACGTGTAGAATAATTCTTCTTTAAACAAAAACGAATTTTTTGCCCAATTAAACAAAAATGAATTTAAATGAAGAGATTTACTTGTTGAACAATTGAAAATAATATCTCGTATTATTGTTCATCAGTTTGAGTTATATTTAAATTTTTATTTAATTTTATATTATAATTTTAATTGATTTTTATACTTATTGAAATATTTTTTAATGAAAATTTTTAATTCTCATGCTGTGATTTTTTTAAAAAAGTATCAATATAATTTTAATTCTAATTAAATGATAGATTGTTATGCATATGCGTGCACGTGCTCACACACAGGCTCCAAATTTGTGTTTACTTTAACATTAATTTTACCATATTATACAAAAACTGTCAAATATTATTAACAATGGTATGTTTAAGAATAATTCTCAAACTTACATTAAATATATTAAAATATTTCAAGAAATATTCATTTCAACCCAAAAGCATAAAATACGGAAATAAATTTTTTTTATTTATTTAAAACTTTGTGAAAATTTTGAAATAAGAAAAATTAAGAAAATCATAATTAAAATTACTGTGAAAATGACTTGTATAATTTTTTAAGAAATAAAAATTTTTATACTGTAATTGTTCAATAAATATTTAATTTGGAATTAATGAACTTAAAAATAAAAAATATAAATAGAAGTTAAAGAGATAAAGAATTTACTCTGGAATAAAAAGAGAGAGCAAGTGCACATGGTGATTTTGGGCGCACCCATGCACGCACACATATGCAGGTTGCATACTTTCTCCATTCGGTTGATTTTGCGTATTTTTCTAATTTCATATTTAATAATTATTCAAAACTTATTATATGAAAAATTTTATTGTAAAAGCTTTATATGGAAAAATTTTATTGTCAAAGCTTTACTTAATTTCACAAATAATTGACCGTGGAACAGTTTCTCTTTAAATCCAACTAAATTCAAATTATTAGATTCAATTACTTGACTGACTATTAAAAACATCTTGTGTTTTCGTTTTTTAGTTTGAGTTTAAATTTTCAGCTCAAAAAAGTTTGAGTTTAAATTTGGTTTAAAAAGGACAAAATTCCCTGTCCCACGTAAGAGCTTTCTCTCTCTCCTCTGTGAGAGTTAATTACGGCTGTTTATCATTGATCTTGTTTTTCTGAGGGAATTTTGCTCCACCACCCACTCCGACGGAGTTTCGAAGAGTGACTATGTTATGGCGCATTGTTGTGACGTAAGTTTTTGAGGGCCTGGTGCAGGCTTAAGGAGTTTTTAGTGGATGTGTGAGTTTTTGCAATGGTGGAAGGAAGTACGAGTGGTTTGTGTCAGAAGGATGGTGAGATGGAGGTGAAATTGATATGGAGGAAAAAAGAGCAAAGGAAGATTAATGGAGGTGCATTGGTAGGGAAATTGGCACTGAGAAAGGGCTGGAATCTGATCAAGAATGAGGATATAGAGATACTCGATGTTGATAAGCACATGTTCATATTTGAATTCAAACATCGATCGGATTATCTGCGTATTCTGAATGGAAGGCCATGGTTGATAAAAGTGATTTGCTTAATGTTCAGCCTTGGGAAGAGGATATGGTAATTAGCGAGGTTAATTTTGAGAAGTGCCCTTTGTGGATTCAGTTCCATGGCTTACCACAGGGAGCTTTGGATATTGAGAATGCTGTAACTCTCATATCGCTGATTGGTGATGTTGTGATGGTAGAAGATACAAGGAAGAATGACTCATTCATTCGTATATTCTTATGAGTCAGAGTCTTGGTAGATCTGAAGAGACATCTGGTTACTAGAATGTGGACGTCTAAACCAGATGAAGATCCTATAAGGATAAAGCAAGGCATAAATGCTTACAGATTTTTTGTTTCAAATGTGGTAGAATTGGACATGAATTTAGAAGTTGTGTGTTGTTGAGTGAGAAAGGCTTGAGCTGCGAGAGAAATTTGGCAGTTGGTTGAGTGTGCAAACTGCCAAAAATATAGATGAGGCTATTAGAGTTTGAAGAGAAGGATGGGAGGAATATGATGAAGCTTTTGCAAGAAGAGATTCTCCTGTAATTACTGAATTTCAAATTGATGTCAGGAGGAAAGGGAAGGATGTTCTGGAGAAGTTCGTAGGGGAGAAGGATTGTGAAGTGATAGGAGCTTTACAAAGAAAGGAGAACTCACTAGTTGAAAAGGAAAATATGAGCAGTATGAATTCAAATGTGACTGAGAGGCCACAGGAATGTAAGGGGAATAGTTAAAAAGTTGAGTTGGCAAAAAGAAGGATTGATTTGGAGAAGTTGAAGGAAGCAAAGATAACTGGCAGTGTTCTGAAATGTAACTCTAATAATATAAAGGCACGGAGTGTGGAAGTGAAGAGTAGGGGGGATCTTTTGAAAGCAATTGTGGTTGATGGAGATGCCTCTCCAATGTCAGAGGTTATTGCTAGTTTGAAGAAGGTAAAGTTGAAGAGAGGATTAGTGGAGGAAGTGGATTGCAATCGAGTAAGAGAAGAAAGTTGTGTTTTGAGAGTAATCCTAATGAATCTGTGAAAAACAAACAAACTATCAAAAACAAAAGAGGTTGTGGTAGTATTAATTTGATTAAACGCCAAATGAGAAGGGAGGCAGGAGAAGGGGAGGGAGGAGTCAAGGAGGCCCTGGTTTAATTGAAACGGAGACAGTGGAGAAGCTTTTGAGTCAAAGTATGATGAATTGTGCTTAAGATCTTGGTGGTTGGCCTAAAACAGCCACTAAGGGGCCATGAAAATCCTAGCACGGAGCTATCAAGGTCTGGAAAGAGCCTTGACAGTTAAGAAGTTAAAGGAAGAAATTTTTTAAACACAGACCTTCTATAACCTTCCTAATGGAAACAAAGATGAAGAAAGAAAAGATTGTAGAATTAAAGAGACGTGCAGAATGGAGGAGGAATTTTATGTGGAGTGTAATATCCCTAATTTCAAAGCTAGCAATTACTAGGAGGCTTAAAGAATTATTTAAGGCCTCAGAAAAATAATTATTCCATAAAACCTATTTTCGGGCAAGAAAATCAAGAAAGGAATAATTATTAAAAATAGATAAGAATAATTAAGGAAAAGTTATAGATGATCATTTTGGGAAATAAAAAAGTTTATGGAAGATTTTATTTTCCAAAGAGGGTAGAAATAATTTAAAAGCTAATTTCCTAAATTAAAGAGTTATTTTCTTGAGCAATTAAAAAAAATTGTTAAAGGTTGATTTTTAGTCTGAAAATTTTAGGACAATTATTTTATGAGTTAAGAAAGTTAAATGAGGAGAAAAGTTCATATAATGTGTTCAGATTAATTTTTGAGAATTGTTTAATAAGGAAATATCAAATAAAAAAGGAAAAAGAAATAGTTAACTCATTACCCATGGGTTGAAAGTTATGTGGGGCACATTCCAATTAGAAGCCCAACTCGTGGGTAAATTCCAAAATTTCCTTTGCCATGACATCTCTGCTTCTTCTCTATATAGAGCACACTTTGCCCTCACTCCACTCGCGCACAAACATGAAAAGGGAGGGGCAGAGAGGGTGCGATTTGGTGGCAGAAGAGACAAGGAGGAAGAAAGAAAGGGAAAGAGGAAGATTCGACGCATATAAGCTAGGATCCAACCAAGGTAAACCTTCTAATGCTCCTCCTACCCTCTTTCTCAGCGTTAGAATACTACTTGGAGAGTTACAGTGACCGTAAGTTGTTGTTGAGGGGAAGGGGGGAACATCGACAGATTTAAGAGATGCTTTATAGGAGTAGAATAAAGCTTAAGTAGGAATTTTGTGGTGTGCATGCGTTTGTTCTGTTTTGACTTTTGATTGCCGAGACCGAGAATCTCTTGTTTCTTCTCTATTATATTGACTATCATAAAAAGGGGTTCTTGAATTTAGATGACCGATTTTGTGTTAAGATAAGAATGGCATAAAATAATCGCATGCTTGTGTATGTGTGCGTGTATGGTATCGATGGATTAATGCTTGGGACTGTGAGGTTTGAATTCTGAAATTTAAGAGCTGGAATAAGTTTATTCATTGAAATTATTGTGAATATGTCGTGATAATTCAAGGTCGCGTGGTTATTGGATCAAAAGTACTAATTGCTGTCTTTGATTCTCTCTTGCTAGTTTTGCTTAATCAGTTTAATCTTGGAAATTTAATACTCAAGGTGGCTTGGTATTGATTATTCTCATTAAATCAAGTCTAAAGGGTGGCTCTTGGAGTCTTTTGAAGCTAGCTAACTCCCAAATTAATTGAAGTAATGATTGTCTAAACTATTGTGCTAGAGGATTGCCATTTCATTGTCATCGCTTGTTAGTTTTCATATTTCATTTCACTCCTACCATTTTTAGAAACTAAAAACCCAAAAATATTTTACTCTTTTTGCATTTTAATTTTTGCCAAATACTTGGTTAAAAAATAAAAAACAATCCTTTTCCAAGTCAATTTTTATAGTTTTGCATACTTAGCTACTTAGGAATTTCTCTAAAGGCTCCCTAAAGTGAATACGACCCAGATTTTGAACTATATTACATTAATCGGTTTATTTTGAAGTGGACTTAAGGTGACTAACGGATTTTTCTTCACAAGAAAGTGTCCAATGGTGTCTCACTACTTTTTTTGATGGTGATGCTTTATTTTTTGTGAATGCAAGAAAGCAGAATTGTAAATGTTGAAAGGCATATTAGATTGCTATTGTAAGGCTTCAGGACTAGCAATCAATTTTGATAAGTCCTGTTTGTTTTTCTCAAAGAACACAAGCGAGGATTTTAAGAGGAAAGTATATGAGGTTTGGATCTTTAAAGCAACTAGTGATAGTCCTAGTAAATATCTGGGAATGCCAATGATGTGGGAAAGTCAAAGTCAGAGGCTCTTTTGTTTGTTAAAAACAAGTTTAGTTTGAAATTACAGAGACAGAAACAAAAGTTGTTGATGTTTTCTGGGAGGGAAGTGATGATTAAGGTAGTAGCAAGCACAGTACCTGTGTTTCCTATCTCCTGTTTCAGATTTTCAAAGAAGGTTTGTGTTGAATTGGATAGCATGATGGCAAGGTTCTGGTAGGGTCAGAGGGAACAAGAAGGTAGAATACACTAGAAATCTTGGAGTTCGCTAAGCCTTTCAAAAAGTGAAGGTGGAATGGGTTTTAGGAATCTAGAGTTGTTTAACAAAGCTCTCCTTGCTAATACTACATGGAGGTTGGTTCAAAATACAGATGCTTTATGGTGTAGGATTTTAAAGGGTTTGTATTTTTCGGATAGTGACTTTTCGCAAGCAAAGCAAGGTTAGAGATACTCTTCAGGTTGTCTAACATTTTAGAAGGAAGAGATTTAATTAAAAAAAGATCTTTGTTGGAGAGTAGGGACTGGAGAGAGGATCAGAGTTTTGTTGACAATTGGATTCCTGATGCTAATGGGTATGCATTGGCTTCGAGATTTGGATGAAGAAAAAGAGAGTTTGACTGTGAAGAGCTTAATCAGGAATAATTCTTGGTGCTTTGAAGCAATGAAAGATTGATTCAGTGATGAAGATAAAGCTCTCATTAACTCTTTTAATACTGCTGGATCAAATTTGGCAGATAAGTGTCTTTGGATGATAGTAGATGGTAATTATTCTCTGAAGGTGGGGTATAGGGTAGCTAACTTTAGGCAGAGAAGACGGTGGAAGATTGAGAGATCCAGGAGGTATCTAAACAGCTGTGGAATCAATTGTGGAGGCTGAAGATCCCTCCTGAGGCAGCTCATTTTATGTGGAAAGTAGTGAGTGGAGCTTTGGCCATCAAGGAAGCTCTTTTTAGAAGAAAATACTCTAGTACACCTACCTGATATTTGTAGATGTCAGGTGGAATCAATTAAGCATGCTTTATTTTTACGTCTATGGGCTGAGAGATGTTGGTTTGGGTACCTTTGTCACTAAGATTCAATAAATCAAGGATGTGTGATATGGCCAGGTGGATGGAGGAATCGATGAATCAAAAGATGGGACATGATGATTTTAGTATCACTCTTTTGCTACCACCTGCTGGAAAATTTGGAAAGCTGGGTGCAGGCATATTTTTGGATGCTATTAGATGTGTAGCAAGGGTGTTAAGGCTAGTTAGAGATTATGATGGGGCTCAAAAACAAAGGGGGAGACATAAGATGGAGGGCAATGGTGTTGAAAGAGCGAGAATTTGGAGGGCACCTGTGAATGGAGCAATCAAGTTGAACTTGGATGCTTCTTTCAAGTTATTTGATATGGCTGCTTCTATAGGGTTGTTGGGAAGAGATGAGAATGTGGTGTGTTGTTGGTGGTTTGGGAATGAAGGTTAAGGCATATTCAGCTCTTATTGCAAAACCTTGGCAATCCTGGAAGCTTTAAATTGCAGTGAGAGGTGGGAAGAAAAGAAGGTGATAGTTGACACTGATTGTCAAGAGCTGTTTCACAGATTGAGAGCTTCTGAATTCAAGGGATGCGAGTTGAGCTGTGAAGATGTCATGCTAAGCAGCTATTCAAAGTTGTCTTTGTCTTTGGTTTTGGCAAGGGCAATAGAGCTGCTGACTGTTTAGCAGCAGAGGTTTTAAAAGGAGTAGTACCAAAAGGATGGTTTTCTGAACCACCACCTTTTTGTTTCATATTCTGCAGCATGATTTTGAGCTTTCTAGGACTGGTATTGGCTAACTACTTAGAGTAATTAAGAGATAGATAAAATCTTTGAAAAAAGGACATACAAAAGTAAAACGAGTTAATATTCAAATATAATTCCTTTAAAATCTCAT